>NC_060195.1:51436992-51719492 GCF_021184085.1 Oncorhynchus gorbuscha | reverse complement strand
CTAACTTTGTTGAATCCAAAATGGCGGATATTCCTCTGGCTGTTTGGGGTTCTGAGCGCTGTTCTCAGATTATGCTTTTTCCGTAAAGATTTTTTGAAATCTGACACAGCGGTTGCATTAAGGAGAAGTCCATCTTTAATTCTGTGAATAACACTAGTATCTTTTATCAATGCTTATTATGAGTATTTCTGCAAAATCACCGGATGTTTTGGCATCAAAACATTCCTGCACGTAAGGCACCAATGTAAACAGATTTTTGGATATAAATATGCACATTATCGAACAAAACATACATGTATTGTGTAACGTGATGTCCTATGAGTGTAATCATTTCTGCTTTTTGTGACTCCTATCTTTGGCTGGAAAAATGGCTGTTTTTTTCAACTTGGTGGTGATCTAACAATCATATGTTGTGCTTTAGCTGTAAAGCATTTTTGAAATCGGACACAATGCGTAGATTAACAAGATGTTTATCTTTCATTTGCTGTATTGGACTTGTTCATGTGTGAAAGTTACATATTTTTTTCAAAAATATTTTTGGATTTCGCGCACTGCCTCTTTTCAGCGGAATGTTGTCGAGGTGTTCCGCTAGCGGAACCCCTGCGCTAGAAAGGTTTTAAGAACCCTATTTTGATGATTATTCCCTACAGGAATTTGATCTCAAGGTACCATCTCTAGGGTCAGAGGTTACTGTAAAGCAAGTCTTTGTAATTGGCATCTGGGCCCCTGAGCCATAAAATCGGTAATGGGTGTCGTTAAGTGATTAAGGCGGTTCAAATGTATAGTCTATTCAACCCCCAGGTCCCAGCCTTGATGTCATGTTTTGGAGGGCCGAGTGTCAGCGGGTTTTTGGTTTTTCCTTTCAATTAAGCCCGAGACAACCAGTCGAGGGGAGTTCCTTACTAATTAGTGATCTTAATTTATCAATGAACTACAAGGGTGGAGTGACAACTTAATAAAAATAAAAAAAACTTTCTTTAACTTGGCAAGTATTTACTACCCAAGCCTAACCCGTACAATGCTAGACCAATTGTGCACCGCCCTATGGGACTCCCAATCACATCTGGATGTGACACTGCACTGAGATGCAGTGCCTTAGGCAGCTGCGCCATTTGGGAGCTCCACCATCTAGAGGGTGACAGATTATTGCAAACCTTGCAGAAGTGAAGTTTGGTGTCCCTATTCACAATTGGTTTAATAAAGCACAATCGGCCTCCTGGGTGGCGCAGTGGTTAAGGGTGCTGTACTGCATCGACAGCTGTGCCATCAGAGACTCTGGGTTCGCGCCCAGGCTCTGTCGTAACCGGCCACGATCGGGAGGTCCGTGGGGCGACGCACATTTGGCCTAGCGTCATCCGGGTTAGGGAGGGATTGGCCAGTAGGGATGTCCTCGTCTCATCACGCACCAGTAACCCGTGGCGGGCCGGGCGCAGTGCACGCTAACCAAGGTTGCCAGGTGCACGTTGTTTCCTTCGGCACAATGGTGCGGCTGGCTTCCGGGTTGGATGCGCGCTGTGGTAAGAAGCAGTGCGGCTTGGTTGGGTTGTGTATCGGAGGACGCATGACTTTCAACCGTCGTCTCTCCCGAGACCGTACGGGAGTTGTAGTGATGAGACAAGATAGTAGCTACTAAGACAATTGGATACCATGAAATTGAGGGGGTAAAAAATAAATAAATAAATAAAACACTTAAATATATTGCTCTTGCATCCAGCATTTCTCCATACCTTAACCAGTTTTCAATTCCAAACAAGTCAGTGCACCTATACTGCTACTGAAAGTACTCTGAAGTATCAAGGGGGAGAGAGAGCACTATGGTTGAATGGCGAGAACCCAGCTACCGAGATTAACCGGGATTTGCCACCCAAAACCACTCCTCCTTTTCACAGAACAAATAACTGCGAGGTACGGGTAAATTATTTATATGAACACATGGCGTGAAATGGAACTGTTAAATTACATGCAATGTCTAAATCTGGCTTCTCTATGGCCTCTGCATGATGAATCATCAGGCTCAGGGTGGGGACAGACAACCCATCTCAGTATGGAGCGCAGTTCACAATGCATGTACATTAGACCTATCATCTCATCATGGTAACTTACTTTCTTTGTGACCGGTTGGCCTGCATTTTCTGCAGCATGTTCTATGCAGTAATATAAAGACGGAATGCATGTCTGATTTACCCATCTCTATATGGCTTTCGGGGTCACCTTATTTATGAATTGTAAAAATGATATATACAAATGTATTTTTAATTTTTATTGCAGCTTGAATATCAGTGCACGCGTTAGCACTCACACAGTCTTTCTCTCTCCATCAACTGCATTCATATTGCATCCACTCTAAATAATCCTGTTCTAGATTGACAATATTATATATTACATTATATATATAATTAGGTTTTTCCTGTTGTGTGTAATGTGCAGTAGCCATATATAATATATGTATTGGATAATGGCACAATCATTTGGGCTTGGCCTCATTAAAGGCCTCATTAAATGTCTAATGTAGGGCTCATAAGGTTCAGGTAGCGTCAGGCTTGAATTTCGATCAAATCTCTAATCAAATCTGGACATCGGCCTAATCTTATGCTTTACAATTGAAGGACAATTCCAGTTTTGGCGGGAAATACCATGTTATCTGGGAGAAAAGTGATTTATTCTTGGGATGGAACAATTGTCAATAATATTTAACCCTAGTGGGGAACTGGGCAGAGGGTTCTTTACTTCAGTCAACTGTTTAACAGAATACAAACATTTCAGTATAATGTGGGAGGTTATAACTCCTCCATTAAGCATACACTTTAGGCAGAAAGCAGAAATACTAAGATTAGAGAATTGGTGATTCAGCTGGCCTTTGAGGTCAGGTACACCCAAATGCACCATGTCTATGCAGGCATGTGTGTGTGTGTGTGCGTGCGCATCGAAACCAGGTTGTCATCAGAAGCCAATTTCCCATCGTTTGCCACCCAGACACCAGGGAGCCCAGAGCACCAGTGGAAAGTTCAGTAAAGGGTAAAGATATTTATTTTTCCTCTTATCCAGGGGGAGGGATGTGGGAGCCAGAACTTTCAGAACCTTCCATTCCCTTTGGTCTCAGGGATGTTTGTCAAACCTGTGTGTGTATGTGTCCAACCTCAGGAGGGCTAATTAGGGAGACTTGGCCATTGAACTAGGGCCACTGGGACTCGGACTGTCTCTGACTGGCCACATCAAAGAGAAGACAGGACAGAACGAAGGAAAGTTTAAGTAAACCGAATTGGTGCTGTATTGATCATCCGTTGAGGAACGTTGCAATTATGGTGGCTGAGAGGGCAATGGTGCAACGAGTCGGTCAGCATAGTTCTGGAGAACTCCAACCACACCATTTCCCAGTCTTTCCTACTGAAACCACTAGTGCATACTGTCCTTATAGGTTGCAGATGGACTAGTGTCTAGGATTAGGGCTATATACAGTTGAAGTTGGATGTTAAAATACACCCTAGCCAAATACATTTAAACTCAGTTTTTCACAATTCCTGACATTTAATCCCAGTAAAAATGTCCTGTATTAGGTCAGTTAGGATCACCACTTTATTTTAAGAATGTGAAATGTCAGAATAATAGTAGAGTGATTTATTTCAGCTTTTATTTCTGTCATCACATTCCCAGTGGGTCAGAAGTTTACATGCACTTAATTGGCATATGGTAGCATAGCCTTTAAATTGTTTAACTTGGGTCAAATCTTTTCGGTAGCCTTCCACAAGTGTCCCACAATAAGTTGAGTAAATTTTGCCCCATTCCTCCTGACAGAGCTGGTGTAACTGAGTCAGGTTTGTAGACCTCCTTGCTCGCACACAATTTTTCAATTCTGCCCACTAATTTTCTAAGGGATTGAGGTCAGGGCTTTGTGATGGCCACTCTAATGCCTTGACCTTAAGCCATTTTGCCACATCTTTGGAAGTATGCTTGGGGTCATTGTCCATTTGGAAGACCCATTTGCGACCAAGCTTTAATGTCTTGAGATGTTGCTTCAATAAATCCACATAATTTCCCTCCTCGTGATGCCATCTATTTTGTGATGTGCACCAGTCCCTCCAGCAGCAAACCAGTCTCCCCTTGCAGAGCGGCCTTTCAAGTTATGTCAATATAGGACTGGTTTTACTGTGTCTATAGATACTTTTGTACCCGTTTCCTCCAGCATCTTCACAAGGTCATTTACTGTTGTTCTGGGATTGATTTGCACTTCACACCAAAGTACGTTCATCTTGAGGAGACAAAACGCATCTCCTTCCTGAGCGGTACGATGGCTGCACAGTCCCATGGCGTACTATTGTCTGTACAGATGAACGTTGTACCTTCAGGCATTTGGAAATTGATCCCAAGGATGAACAAGACTAGATTTTTTTTCTGAAGTCTTGGCTGATTTCTTTTGATTTAACCATATTGTCAAGCAAAGAGGCATTGAGTTTGAAGGTAGGCCTTGAAATAAATCCACAGGTACACCTCCAACTGACTCAAATGATGTCAATTATCTTATCAGAAGCTTCTAAAGCCATTACATAATTTTTTTGGAATTTTTTAAGCTGTTTAAAGGCACAGTCAACTTAGTGTATGTAAACTTCTGACCCACTGGGTTAAATAATAATCTGTCTGTAGCAATTGTTGGAGAAATGACTTGTGTCATGCACATAGTAGATGTCCTAACCGACCTGCCAAAACTATAGTTTGTTAACAAGAAATTTGTGGAGTGGTTGAAAAACGAGTTTATTGACTCCAACCTAATGTGTATGTAAACTTCTGACTTCAACTGTACATTCTGTATTCCGACGTTCATATTTTTTATTTAACTACATTGAAATACGATACATGGCTTTATAAGAAACTCCTCAGGTGACTATATTTTGTTCCCTCTTTCCTCCCTCTCCTCCCTTTCCCTGGTCTGTGGAGAGACTAGATGACCTTTTCTCTAATAATATTTGACAAGCGTTTTTCTACACAGGTCCGCCCCTAGTGTCGCTGTAATCATATGTGACACCGAATCCATGGACGCACCTGCCATCGAAGTCCTAATAAAAACATTTCCGGGCGCTAAATTATGTAGACACTCCGGAGTCAACTTGCTCCTCTCTGACAGGTGAGGGGGGAGGAGAACGCATCACTACTGAGCATGTGCACATCAAACACACACACACACAAACTATAATTCAGCAGCATTGGATTCTAGACTGTGAGAGTGTTGCTAGGTTACAAAAAGGCTTCGCAGCAAAACCACTGAGCGGGTTTGAGTGTGTGTCGGCAAAGCTGTGTGTCCATATGAATCAATGAATGGGTGCGTTTCGCAAGCAGATGTGTGTTGTAAGTCTGTAAATGTGTGTGTGTGGTTGGAACACAGGACCATGTGGTGTAACTAAACTATCATACTGTCAATTCCAACCAGAATAAGTTGATCATGTTACGCTGTTGCTAGTTAGTCTTCCATTACACATGTCAGTAGAATATGGAGCGTTCAGATTATGCTGCTGTAGTTGAGCAGGGAGAAAGAGAGGCAGGGAGAAAGAGAGGCAGAGACAAAGAGAGGCAGAGACAAAGAGAGGCAGAGACAAAGAGAGGCAGAGACAAAGAGAGAGAGAAAAGGAAAAAGGGAAAGCGAGAGGGAGAAATAGAAAGAATGAGGGAAGAGGAAAGAAGAACAGAATGGTGGAGTAATTAAGTGGCCAGTTAGAGGAGAGGAGTCTAACTGATCTGTCAAGCTTGCTAGACTGTGGCTAATTATCCTCCCCTTTTTTCCCCCTCTCTATGTCTGACTCATTCCCTTCATTGCAGTCAATCTATTATTTTCCCATCCCTCTCTCTTTCCTCTATCACAATCGCCCTCTAACTTTAAAAAAAAATAACATTTTATTTGCCATATGCTTTGCAAAACAGGTGTAGACGAACAGTGAAATGCTTACTTACTGACGGGTCCTTTTCTCTCACATGCAGAGTTAGGATAAAGATTTTTTTTAAAGAAAAAGTAAATAGTGACATGAGGAATAAATACACAGTGAATAATGAATAACAATAACAAGTAAAAATAGCATGGCTATATAAAGGGAGTACCAGTACAGAGTCGATGCGCAGGGATACGAGTTCATTGAAGGAGCTATGCACATATACAGTGGCAAGAAAAAGTATGTGGTGAACCCTTTGGAATGACCTGGATTTCTGCATAAAATGGTCAGAACATTTGATATGATCCAAGTCACAACAATAGACAAACACAGGGTGCTTAAACTAATAATACACAAGTTACTGTATTTTTCTTGTCTATATTGAATACATAATTTAAAACATTCACAGCCTGGGTCCGAAAAAGTATGTGAAACCCCGAGGCTAATGACTTCTCCAAAAACTACATGGAGTCAGGAGTCAGCTGACCTGGATTTGAGTTTGCTGAACAAAAGTGATCTCAGAAGACCTAAGATTAAGAATTGTTGACTTGCATAAAGCTGGAAAGGGTTACAAAATTATCCGTCCACGGTTATACAAATGGTCTATAAACTGAGAAAGTTCAGCACTGTTGCTACTCTCCCTAGGAGTGGCCGTCCTGCAAAGATGACTGCAAGAGCACAACGCAGAATGCTCAGTAAATTTAAGAAAAATCCTAGTGTCAACTAAAGACTTACAGAAATCTCTGGAACATGCTAATATTGCTGTTGACAAGTCTATGATACGTAAAACACTAAACAAGAATGGTGCTCATGGGAGGACACCACGAAAGAAGCCACTGCTGTCCACAAAACCCCCATTGCTACACATCTTTAGTTCATGAAAGAGCACCTGGATGTTCCAAATTATTCTGTGGACAGATGAAACTAGTGGGGAGGAAAAAAGGCACAGCACACCAACACCTCATCCTTGCTGTAAAGTATGGTGGAGGGAGCATCATGGTTTGGGACCGTTTTGCTGCCTCAGGGCCTGGACTGATTGCTATCATTGACGGAAAAATGAATTCCAAAGTTTATCAAGACATTTTGCTGGAGAATGTAAGGCTATCTGTACGCCCAATGGAAGCGCAACAGAAGTTGAGTGATGAAAATCGGACAACGATCTAAAGCACAGAAGTAAATCAACAACAGAATGGCTTCAACAGAAGAAAATACACCTTCTGGAGTGGCCCAGTCAGAGTCCTGACCTCAACCCCGATTGAGATGCTGTGGCATGACCAAGAGAGAGTGGTTCACACCAGACATCCCAAGAAAATTGCTGAACTGAAACAGTTTTGTAAAAGAGGAATGGTCCAAAATTCCTTCTGACCGTTGTGCAGGTCTGATCCGCAACTATAGAAAACATTCGGATGAGGTTATTGCTGCCAGAGGGTCAACCAGTTATTAAATCCAAGGGTTCACATATTTGTTCCACCCTGCACTGTGAATGTTTACACAGTGTGTTCAACAAAAGACATGAAAACATAATTGCTTGTGTGTTATTAGTTTGAGCAGACTGCGTTTGTCTATTGTGTTGACTTAGATGAAGATCAGATAACATTTAATGACCAATTTATGCAGAAATCCAGGTAATTCCAAAGGGTTCACATAATTGTTCTTGCCACGGTAGGTAGGGGTAAAGTGACTAGGCAAACATGGTAGATAAGACAGTAGTAGCAGCATATCTAGTGCGTGTGAATGTGTGTGAGTGTGTATGTGTGGCGTCAGTATACATGTGTATGTAGTGTGTGTTGGGGTTTCAGTGTAAGTATGTGTGAGTGTGTGGGTAGGATCCAGTGTTTGTGCGCAGAGTCAGCACAAGAGAGTTGGTGCAAAAAAGGGTCAATGCAGGTAGTCTGGGTAGCCATTTGATTAGCTATGTAGCAGTCTTGTTTAGCAGTTTTATGTCTTGGGGGTAGAAGCTGTTCAGGGTCCTGTTGGTTCCAGACTTGGTGCACTAGTACTGCTTGCCGTTCGGTAGCAAAGAGAACAGGCGTTTGACAATTTAGAGGTTGTTTGTTACCTCTCTCTTTAAAATGGCACCATCTCCTTAATGATTCTAAACAGCGTACATTAAATGTTTGCTTCGGGCAAAGCTTGAGGCTCTGCAGACCCTAAACCCCCATGCTGACAGACACTACAGTACAGTCTACTGATAAATGATGCATCCACGGCTGCGCGTTGGGTTGTTAGCATTCGGAAACTTTTTCCAGTTTGTTGTGTTACAGCCTTATTCTAAAATCGATTAAATTGTTCTTTCCCTTCTCTCATCAATATACACACAATACCCCTTAATGGCAATGCAAGAACTGGTTTAGAAATTTTAGCAAATGTAAAAAGAACTTGTTTTTTAAAATGAAATCACATTTAAATAAGTATTCAGACCTTTTAATCAGTACTTTGTTGAAGCATATTTGGCAGTGATTACAGCCTAGAGTCTTCTTGGTTATGACGCTACAAGCTTGGCACACCTGTATTTGGGAAGTTTCTCCCATTCTTCTCTGCAGATCCTCTCAAGCTCAGTGAGTTTGGATGGTCATTCCAGAGACGTTTGATCGGGTTGAAGTCCGAGCTCTGGCTGGTCCACTCAAGAACATTCAGACTTGTCCCAAAGCCACTCCTGCATTGTTTTGGCTGTGTGCTTAGGGTCATTGTCCTGATGGAAGGTGAACCTTCGCCCCCAGTCTGAGGTTTACATGAAGGATCTCTCTTGAGTGGCCAATGCAGCGCAGCTGCCACACGCTCAAATGCAGAGAAATAGGAATCAACTTCCGACTCTCGAAATGGAGGGACTAAAGCAATATGTTCACTCACATCGAAGTGGGCTTGATGATTAGCAGCTTGTGGAGTCGCACTGGAGCCAGCGTCTAGCTCCAGTTGTCAGATCCTCACCTCCTTGTCAGCTTCTATTTTCCTAATTTCAATTTCAAACTGCATCTGTCTCTCTTTATTTTTTTGCTCCATTTCTAACCGAGCCAGCCTCACCTTCAGCCTAGTGGTCCCGCCTGAACGACCCGAAGCAGAAGATAAAGGGTCAAATCTGGGAAATGTAAAGGGGTACGAGCAACCCCTTCCTCCGCCCTGTCCTCCGACTTGGCATCGGAAGGTCTATCCGTCTCCTCTCCTTGCAACGAGAGAATTTGTTCTCTCACTAAACCCTCCCTGACTAGCACCAAAAGCTCAGCCTTTAGTGATTTCTTAGGGATAACGAATCCATAATGGGCAGCTATAGCTAAAAGGTCTACTTTATGAAACCTCACCAAACAATCAATAGAGGGCGCTTCAAAAAAACTTGGGAGATGGCGGAGGCAGCCATCTTGTACACAGCAATCTACTGGACACAAAAACTAAACAAGCCATCCAAACTCACAACCCACCATCACACCTCAATCACTAATCACAGAGAGCTCAGTGCAGCAGGGTCCGGTGGGTTTAATGGAATGATCCTGGATGAGCCCCCATTATGTTATGTACGCCTCTGTGAAGAAGCAACGCAACACCCTGCTACAACTCAACTCTCCGTGAAGTGAAAGAGGTATGGGACTGTAGGTGCAAGTAAGGATGACAAAAAGCAGAGAAGTTACCGTTTACTAGGAATGTATTCCTTCACACGGTAATATGGGGAAAAGGGGGTGGATGGAACCAAAGCAAAGAAAGTAAATATCAAAGCCCCCTCTCCTACCTTACCGGTCTTAACCACCTCTTACCAAACTTAGCACCACGTGGTGCGCTAAACCAAGACACAGAGGGTGGTCCGTCCAGGTCTTTCCTAGTGTGCCTAGACTGTGAATATACTATGGGTATATGTATGCCCGCGGGCCTCTTGCCTAAGTACTCCCTAGGTGCCTTCCCCTTACCCCCTGGGAACAAATGAAACAGAATATTATTAACAATTTCACAAACACACTGAGAAACACAGGACATCAAATAGGCTCTGCCTGAGCAACAAACTCACACAGAACATACCAACTGCCTGAGAAACAACCAACCAGCAATGTCCTCCCAGCAATGATCTCTCTCCTAAACAACAGAACACTGGCTTTTATAACTGGAGAACGAGTCTAATGGGATACAGCTGTAACTTTACGAGGGGGTGGGGTCAGCTCCAATTAGCCGTGGAGTCGACCAATCAGCTGCTTGGGGAATTTCAGGAAGCCATTTCCTGAAACACATACTCAAATACACAAACTACAACACAGAAACTGGGGAATGTAACACCCAGTCCCTGACGATTAAAAAAAACATGGTGCCAGGTTTCCTCTTGACGCATTCAGGCCAAATATCTCAATCTTGGTTTCATCAGACAAGAGAATCTTGTTTCTCATGGACTGAGAGTCCTTTAGGTGCCTTTTGGCAAACTCCAAGTGCCCTTTACTGAGGAGTGGCTTCTGTCTGGCCACCCTACCATAAAGGCCTGATTGGTGGAGTGCTGCAGAGATGGTTGTCCTTCTGGAAGGTTCCACAGAGGAACTCTGTCAGAGTGACTATTGGTTTCTTGGTCACCTCCCGGTCTAAGGCACTGCATCTCAGTGCAAAAGGCGTCATTACAGTCCTGGTTCGAATCCAGGCTGTATAACATATCCTTACATGTTCCTTATCCCCTTACACTGTGGACTGTAGTTTTGGAATTGTTAGTTAGATTACCGTGATTGGGAGTCCCATAGCGTGGCGCACAATTGTCCGGGTTTCCCCAGGGTAGGTCGTCATTGTCAATAAGAATTGTCTGACTTGCCTAGTTAAAGGTTAAATATACGTTTTTCATTTGTATTAATTTGCACACTTGACAATCCATCAACCAGCTTCACCTGGAATGCTTTTCCAACAGTCTTGAAGGTCTTCAAACATTTGGTGAGCACTTGTTGGCTGCTTTTCCTTCACTCGGTGGTCCAACTCATCCCAAACCATCTCAATTGGGGTTGAGGTCAGGTGATTGTGAGGGCCAGGTCATCTGATGCACCACTCCATCAGTCTCCTTCTTGGTCAAATAGCCCTTACACAGCCTGGAGGTGTCTTGGGTCATTGTCCTGTTGAAAAAAAGTCCCTCTAGGAGTAAACCAGATGGGATGCCATATCCCTGCAGAATGCTGTCGTAGCCATGCTGGTTAAGTGTGCCTTGAATTCTAAATAAATCACTGACAGTGTCACCTGCAAAGTGCCCCCACACCATCACACCTCTTCCTCCATGCTTCACAATGGGAACTACACAAGCAGAGACCACCTGTTCACCTGCTCTGAGTCTCACAAAGACACGACAGTTGGAACCAAAAATCTCAAACTTGGACTCATCAGACCAAAGGACCGATTTCCACCGGTCTTGTGTCCATTACTCGTGTTTCTTGGCCCAAGCAAGTCTTCTTCTTATTGGTGTCCTTTAGTAGTGGTTTCTTTGCAGCAATTCGACCATGAAGGCCTGATTCATGTAAACTCCTCTGAACAGTTGATGTTGAAATGCGTGTTACTTGAACTCTGTGAAGCATTTATTTGGCCTGCAATTTGAGGTGCAGTTAACTCAAATGAACTTATCCTCTGCAGCAGAGGTAACTGTGGGTCTTCCTTTCCTGCGGCGGTCCTCATGAGAGCCAGTTTCATCATAGCACTTGATGGTTATTGTGACTGCACTTGAAGAAACTTTCAAAGTAATTGACAATTACCGGATTGACTGAGCTTCATGTTGTTTCTCTGTTTATTTGAGCTGTTCTTGCCATAATATGGACTTGGTCTTTTACCAAATAGGGCTGTTTTCTGTACACCACCCCTACCTTGTCACAACACAACTGATTGGCTCAAACACATTAAGGAAAGAAATTCCACAAATTAACTTTTGAGAAGGCACACCTGTTAATTGAAATGCATTCCAGGTGACTACCTCATGAAGCTGGTTGAGAGAATGGCCAGAGTTTGCAAAGCTATCAAGGCAAAGGGTGGCTATTTGAAGAATCTCTTTGTTTAACACGTATTGGTTACTACATGATTCCATGTGTTAATTTAATAGTTTTGATATCTTCACTATTAACCCACAATGTAGAAAATTGTAAAAACAAAGAAAAACCCTGGAATGAGTAGGTGTGCCCAATCTTTTGACTGGTACTGTACATATGTGCACACACAGATTCCATGTCAACCACACACACGCACACACACACACACACACTAGCAATTCACAGCTGAGAAATGGTACCCATCGCTCACACAAACACTATTACACCCACACACATATGAACCAAACTCACTCCCAAACGTTAGCGCCTTTTAGCGCCTTTTCCTCTGGTACAACGGTTAAAAGGTTGGTGATAATGCGGTGTGATCATTTTCCACAGTGTGTTAATGCAGTGGGTGTGTTAGTGAGTTGGAAATGTGGTTGAGATGATGATTAACTGGTATTAATATACAGCATGTATTCTGAACTGATACCACATGCTTTCTGACAGACAGAGGTGGGAGTGTGTTGCTCCGGGGAGAACCTTCCCCTAGGTACAGAACTAGGATCAGTTTCCGATCCCCCTACCCTAACCTTAACCGTTAGTGGGGAAAATGCAAAACAGACCCAGAGTCAGCAGCTACAGGAAACGTCACCTTAATCTGACCCTTAAAATATTTTAGTTTTATCTTCTCCCATATATTGAACAAAAATTTCATTAAGCCCTAAGCTATGGATTTCACATGACTGGGCAGTGCCGCAGTCATGGGTGGGCCAAGGAGGGCATAGGCCCACCCACTTGGGAGCCAGGTCCAGCCAATCAGAAATAGTTTCCCCCAACAAAATAGCTGTATTACAGACACAAACCCCCCCCATCCACAGACAAACCAGCAGGTGAAGGAACAGGATATGGAGGTCCTGGGCTGGCGTGGTTACACGTGGGCTGCGGTTGTGCGGCGGGTTAGACATACTGACACATTTTCTAAAACGACATTTGAGGCGGTTTATGGTAGAGAGATTAATATTAAATTCTCCGGTAACAGCTCTGTTGGACATTCCTGCAGTCAGCATGCCAATTGCACGCTCCCTCAAAACTTGAGACATCTGTGGCATTGCATTGTGTGACAAAACTGCACATTTCAGTGGCCTTTTATTGTCCCCGGCAGAAGGTGCACCTGTGTAACAATCATGCTGTTTAATCAGCTTCATGACATGCCACACCTGTCAGGTTTATGGATGGATTACATTGGTCAAGGAGAAATGCTCACTAACAGGGATGTAAACAAATGTGTGCACAACATTTGAGAGAAATAAGCTTTGTGTGTGTGAAATAAGCTTTGTGTGTATGGAACATCTCTGATATCTTTTACTTCAGCTCATGACACATGCGACCAACACTTTACATGTTGCGTTTATATTTTTGTTCTGTATAGTTTATTGATTGATTCATGTCAGTAATTGGCCAAAGTCTATTTGCCTGGTATACCGGGTCTGAACCAGTCCCTGATTAGAAGATTCAAAACCAGGGCCTGTATTCACAAAACATCAGTAGAAGTGCTGATCTAGAAACAAATCTCCCCTCAATCATTTGGATGAAAAAATGCAAAAATGATCCTAGACAGCACACTTTGTGATTACGGGCCCTACAGTGTTTTTGCTCTCCAGGCATGGAGTTGAATCACATGTCACTCTCCAGCTTTTTAAGGGACACTCTCAACCAAAACATGGTTCTCTGAGCTACTGATTATTCCCCCAATGGCCTTCACAGACAGAAAGACATACACATCCCTGGATTAATTCACATATCCATACTGAACGGGACCGTGGTGTTTGGTGTGTGCGTGTGCCTGTCAGCTCCCTGCTGAGTCCAATCTGATGTCTGTGTTTAGCTCATTAGGGACAGGGGCTTGTCTTAATTCTTGTCACTGGCTCTTCTCATTAAAGCCCTGAGGGCGACATGGTGTGAATGGCAACCCAGATGGAGGACAGAGGACACACTCAAATTAGCCGATGATCACTGCACTGCTGCTGGGTTGCCAGATTGGAGGGGAATTATCACAGAATACAATCGCATTTTAACCTGGTCACTTTGCAGCTGACCCGGGTGCATGGGTTAGTCCTAGGCCATATTTTTCAAGCATCTCGGGGGTAGGATCACTTTTGCCTGTACATTATGGACAGGGAGGACCTGACCCTAGATCAGCAAATTACTCTGAGATGCTGGATAAATACGGACTCTGGAAAGCAAGCTAATGCTAGTCAACTTTGCACCAGTGACACTTAATACCTTTGAATATGAGAGTGCAGCCTCCATCAGCCTACTCGAGATTACATCTCCAGACTATAAAAACAGCTCTAGGAATAAAAAATCTCACTTGGCATTCAAACATTTCTTCAAGGCCAACTAGCATTGCTTCCCGTACAACCTGCAGACATTGAATCACTGTTAGAAGAATCGTAATATGAATGGCCAATATTATTGCCCATTCTTAGCATGGTGCTGGCAGTAGTATCTATTTCACAGACACTGGCAGTCTGGCCCTCAATGAGAGCAGTGAGCTGGGTGGCTCGTCCCGCTCTTTCACACAGTATTGTGTATGTGATGGAGATCCACAGATGGCCTGAACCTTGTGTCCATAAATTAGACCACCTCTCTCTTCATGTGTGAGTGAGTAAGTGAGTGAGTGAGACAGAGACACAAATCAATATTAAACATTAGGAACACCTTTCAAATATTGAGACCCCCTCCCCTTTTCCTTCAGAACAGCCTCGTCTGGGCATGAACTCTACAAGGTGTCGAAAGCATCCGACAGGGATGCTTGACCATGTCGACTCCAATGCTCCCCACAGTTGTGTTGAGTTGACTAGACGGCCTTTGGCTGGTGGACCATTGATACACACGGGAAACTGTTGAGCATGAAAAACCCAGCATTAGGCTTGGGCGGTATGCAGATTTTCACATCATCACACAGTCCTCTAATTCTGGGTTTTACAGTATTACTGGCATAGCACACAATGGGGCACTAAAAACACAAGAAAAGCCCGCTGGGCTTCTGTTATCAGAATGCGAACAAAATGTGAAAAATCGAATAGTCAAAATCACATAGACGCTGGTAGCTAAATGCTAATGAGAGAAAACGAACAAAGTAATTGCAAATCCAGATCATAAAGTTATACAAGCATAGCTAGTAGCTACTGAAAGTCATTTTCGGTGAGTCTAGACATTTACAAGTGAAAGTTAACAAGATAAATTGTGCAAATGAACAGCTGTGATGCAGCATGGGTACATGGAGCAAATGGGAGAAAAACTGATGGCAGAAAGCCACAAGATAGCTGATGGCAAACATTTAGTAGTGAATTGCATACAAACACGTGACTGGCTCAACTGTTCTGGGGAACAACGGTAAGCTTCATAATGTACACATATTTTAAAGGTATCGAAAAACCATCCCGTGTCTTTTCCCAAGTACCCCGGTACACAGTATACTGCCCAAGCCTACCTAGCAGCATAGAGGTTCTTGACACATTCGAACCGGTGTGCCTGGCACCTACTACCATACCCTGGTCAAAGACACTTAAATATTTTGACTTGCCCATTCTCCCTCTGAATGGCACACATACACAATCTATGTATCAAAGCTTAAAAATTCCTTCTGATTGAAGTGGATGAATGAGGGATCATAGCTTTCTGTATTTTTACTTACGTACTGTTCACCACTGACACTCATTATGTACCAGCCATGGGGAAGGTTCAAACCCATTTCCCCTCCATCATAACTTTTCGCTCCTTCATTTCCATAATATCTCCCTCTCTCCTCACCATTTCTTTTCCCAAAACAATCAGGTTGTGGAGATCTGAATTGGTGGTCAGATTTGTTTTAAGACAACAACAAAAATGTATCGAGCGAGACTCTTCGGAGCTGGATTCTATCTAGCTGTGCAAATTTGTCCTTATATCAAATCATGTCTATTCAGACATACAGATGTCATTTCCTGTTCCCATTTGATGCTGAGATACCTGACAGTCCCACACGCTAGAGAAAACAACACAGGAAGATGGTCGCCACCCTGTGTGGGAAAGCTCATTGGGAGCCACCCACAGCCACACAAAGAGTGGGAGATCTAATTTAAAACACACTACACCTACATCATAGCACTGGCTGCATTACTTTCAAACAATGGTGTAATATGGATGCTCTGGGTTACTGGGTCATTGGTGTCACGGTTTAATGTGGTCCTACTGTCACAAGGGGCCAAACGGAACCATTATTAGCATAGCACTGTCATCATTAGTCTGCCTTTGCCGGTGTGCCAGAGTCACCAGAATGTCTCCTGGGTTTACAACGGTGACACTCCCCCTGAGAGGAAATGAAAAAACTAGAACCAATATCCCCAAAATGTCCAAGTATGACAAGACAAAAGACTGTCCGGTTGAGTCCCAGTGAAAATATGCTTTTTTGGAAGGTGCCTTTACTCATCATCTTTAATCACCTCTTCCAGAAGCTTCCCCATGCTCATTACATGACATTCTGAGGAAGTGGGTGAGAGAAGGGGGGGGGGGGGTTAAAAGAAAAGGATTGTGTCTTCTTTCTAATGAGGTTCAAAACACAGTGAGATCACAGACAGCCTGGGTGATGTAACTGCCCTGCGACCTGTGGAATTGGCTCCCTAGGGAGGGAAGGGAAGGAAGAAGGGTAAAAAGAGGGAGAAACAGAGACGAGGCAGAGAGAGTGAGGGAGGGAAATAGAGAGAGTAACAGAAGAAACATACTGTGGCCTATTAACCAGTATGTGTGCTAGCTACACGATATAACAGCTTTTGCCTATGTGTGCTAGACTCATTTCCTCCATTATCATCTCTGTGGTCGGCAGCTCAGGAAATGAAGCTGCTTTTATTTTTTACAGTGTGACAACAAGCAGAGAGCAGGGAGTGGTGAATAAACAGGCTTCTTTCAGAGCTGGTGGACGGCGCCAGTGGGACACTGGTTACCGGTGAGCACTTTCGAGTAGCTAAACAGGCATTCAGTCGGCAAGAGTGATGTGTCAGGAGACAATTTACAGTCTGTCTGTTGGTCTGTCAGGGGAGTTCATTGATGGCATCTGTCTTTTATGATGGAAATGAATGAGGCTAATAGCTGAGATGGTGCGTCTGGTGTTACATATACGCACGCACTGCGGGCACCCGCACACTTCCAGTTCCACGCACACAAAACCTCTGACATTTTTCCAGATGGGTAGGACTGACCTCTTAGGCCAGCTGAAGCACCACACACACACACACACATTCCACAGCACGAGGAGTTGATCGCCCATAATGCCAGCTAAATATGCATCTGCCTTTGAGTCTCAAAATAACAAGCTGGGAGAGAAAGAGCGAGAACGATAACGAGAAAGCGCACATGGAGAATGAACGAGAGAAAAAACGAGAATGAGAGAGGGAGGGATAAACTAAAGCTCCCATGAAAGTAGGGTACGGTTGGAGCTTAGGAATATATAGAGAGAACAGTGAGGCTTCCAGAGGCGGCGAGAGAGATAGAGAGAGAACACTTAATCTCACAGCCTATAAATGTTATCACGGTAATTAGATTGCTGTGTGTATTTTCTACCGGTACCTCGGTGGAGTTGGAAGTTTTGGAAGCCAGAGAGACAAGTAGGGATAAGTTCAATTAACAACTACAGTTGAAGTCGGAAGTTTACATACACCTTAGCCAAATACATTTAAACTCAGTTTTTCACAATTCCTGACATTTAATCCTAGTAAAAAGTCATTGTCTTAGGTCAGTTAGGATCACCACTTTATTTAAAGAATGTGAAATGTCAGAATAATAGTAGAGAGAATGATATATTTCAGCTTTTATTTCTTTCATCACATTCCCAGTGGGTCAGACGTTTACATACACTCAATCAGTATTTGGTAGCATTGCCTTTAAATTGTTTAACTTGGGTCAAACGTTTTGGGTAGCCTTCCACAAGCTTCCCACAATAAGTAGGGTGAATTTTGGCCCATTCCTCCTGACAGAGCTGGTGTAACTGAGTCAGGTTGGTAGGACTCCTTGCTTGCACACGCTTTTCAGTTCTGCCCACTAATTTTCTATAGGATTGAGGTCAGGGCTTTGTGATGGCCACTCCAATACCCTGACTCTGTTGTCCTTAAGCCATTTTGCCACAACTTTGGAAGTATGCTTGGGGTCATTGTCCATTTGGAAGAACCATCTATTTTGTGAAGTACACCAGTCCCTCCTGAATCAAAGCACCCCCACAACATGATGCTGCCACCCACGTGCTTCACGGTTGGGATGGTGTTCTTCGGCTTGCAAGCCTCCCCCTTTTAAGTCCAAACATAACGATGGTCATTATGGCCAAACAGTTCTATTTTTGTTTCATCAGACCAGAGGACATTTCTCCAAAAAGTACGATCTTTGTCCCCATGTGCAGTTGCAAACCATAGTCTGGCTTATTTATGGCGGTTTGGAGCAGTGGCTTCGTTCTTGCTGAGAGGGCTTTCAGGTCATGTCGATATAGGACTCGTTTTTACTGTGGATATAGATACTTTTGTACACGTTTCCTCCAGCATCTTCACAATCAGAAGTCTCTAAAGTCATGACGTTATCTGGAATTCTCCAAGCTGTTTAAAGGTACAGTCAACTTAGTGCATGTAAACTTGACGCCCCGTAATTGTAATACAGTGAATTTTAAGTGAAATAATCTGTCTGTAAACAATTGTTGGAAAAATGACTTGTGTCATGCATGAAGTAGATGTCCTAACTGACTTGCCAAAACTATAGTTTGTTAACAAGAAATTTGTGGAGTGGTTGAAAACAACGGGTTTTAATGACTCCGACCTAAGTGCATGTAAACCTCCAACTTCAACTGTAGATAAAGAGGTGTGATGTAACAAGGGCTCTTTGGTGTCTTCTGGTACAGAACACTGGAATGCTGCAGTGTTCTGTGCAGTAGTGTACATCACGCAGGGGACAGTTAAGAAGCTAGAAGGTTACAAGTATGTTGAGAAAGAATGCAACGGTCCATCTAAAAAAATCAGGGGGTCATGACTCTCATTTGTGTCCTTTCATTCAGAAACACAGACACGCACACAGAACTCTGCCACCCTCCACACTCTTCCCCACTATATCCCTCTCTACCTTCCTCTTCCCTTGATTGACAGCATGATAAGCTAATCCCAGTTCCTTCCTGGCAGCAGAAAGCTACACCCCTCTTCAATAATTAAAACAGAGTCTCTTGTCTCTCGTTATTCCCATGGGGCATAATTAAATCTATTTCTCTCCATATGCATACTGCAGCAGGCGGCGGCAATTTGGGCTAAATCACCTCCCATTAACGCTTCGTATTACGAGTTATACGACCAAATGCATCAAAACCACCCTCCCAGATGAATCTATTGCCGTTAGAACCGCCACTGCCGTCGAGCCAACTCGGATCATCGTCGAGCCAACTCGGATCATCGTCGAGCCAACTCGGATCATCGTCGAGCCAACTCGGATCATCGTCGAGCCAACTCGGATCATCGCAATAAAGACTGTTTTGAAGCGAGCATCGAGTGAAATACCGTTTAGTTCAGCTGTAGGCCCAAAATGTATGGTGTTACTGATTTAACGGTTCCTCGATGGATGCAATAGCATGCACCCGCACACATCCAGTTGCATTGACGTCCCAGTTGCCTGGAAATCCAGCAGCACGCACAGACCAAATCAAGATATACAGTCTAAGAAATGAACGCAACACAAAATCTGATTACCGATATCGAGAGGCAGAATGGGGAATGGAAGAAGAACCGAGGAGAGAGTAGGGTTATAAGCAGAGAGAGTTGAGAGACCGAGAGAGTAAAAGTGGGTAAGCGACAAGACGGAGAGAAAAATATGTTTTCAGGGTGTGAGGTCGGACTGGTGTGATAGATAGAATGTTATCAGGAGTGTCTTCATTAACGAGGGACGAGTGTGTATGTGTGAAGTGAAAGCGTGTATGGCGTGTCTGTGTGAGAAAAGTGAAAGGTGCGTGTGAGTGTGCATCTTTAAACAGTGTCTGGCCAGTTCCGGGTGTAACACTGCGTCAATCAGACTGCTTAGCCGAGAGAGGAATGAGAAGAGAGAGGGAGGGGGGCACTCCCTCTCTGACAGCCACAGAGTGAGAGATGCGTCTGTCACCCAAGGGCGGCACGTGAAATATGGGCTTTATTTTAATTGTTTGCGTTTCTGACTTCTGGCATATTTTAACGATTCATGCACAAAGCGCTAGCTCCAGGCAATTTGTCTTGTCTCCAATTCCTCCCCATTTCTGTCAAAAACAAATGAATATTTAACAAGTCAGTTACACATCTTATTTTCACACTCATTTTGGAGGGAGAGAGTGATCTTTGGCGTGTGTGTGTGCGTGCGTGCAAGTGAGTGATTATTTGTGTTTGTGTGTGTGAGTGAGTGAGCATGTGTGTGCGCATGCGTTTGTGTGTGTGTGTGTATGTGCTCATCTGTGTGTGTGTGTGTTTCTCCAAGCACTGTTTGAGCCAGTCACTAGTCCAGCCGCGAGTCCAGTACAGCACACAGAAACCGCGATGAAGAGATACCTTCGGGTGAGAGAGTGACTGATCAAAGGTCCCAGTAGAACTACTCCATCCAGGTTACTAAAGGTGTACGAGGATTCAGACACACCAGAACAATGACAAAGACCCTAACAAGTAGTGAGCAGTTGTAATGAAAGACATTGGGGGGGAAAGAGAGAATGTACGTGACAGAGAAAAGGAAAAGAGAGCGCGCGCGAGAGAGGGGGAAAAAAGGCAGCCGCACCATTGGCCAGCCAATAATTGCACTGCACTTTGATTTCAAAACAGTCCAAGAAGAAAACGAGAGAATAAGAAAGAAGTGTGACCCTCCATATCTCCAACTCCCCCCTACAGACTGCATTCCTACCCCATGAAAAGGGCACAGTTAGAGGTTAACGTGCTGTGACCACTCCTGCCCTTCTCCTTAGACCTCATAAGAGCCACTTAATATTTTCCTGTGAGGGAGGGTACGTCACACACACACACACACACACACACACACACACACACACACACACACACACACACACACACACACACACACACACACACACACACACACACACACACACACACACACACACACACACACACACACACACACACACACACACACACACACACACACACACACACACACACACACACACACACACACACACACACACACACAGGCAGCCGGCAGATACCTATCGATCACATTGAGCTTGACGACGGGACGGCAGCAATGGGAAGAGGTGTAATCGCTTCCCTGCATATTTTGTTTCTGGATAAAGACAGAGTGAATGACACAAAGCAATGCGATCAGATGACCAGTAGAAGGAGACAACTTCCTAATGGCTCAATGGGCTTTTTCATTGGTCGATGAGCCTCCATGTTTCTGGATGAAGATAGAGTGAAGGACCTGAAGTGCTGTGGATCAGATGACCAGGAGACAACGTCCTGATAGCTTAATGGGCTTCTTACCTTGGTGGATCAGCCTCCATGAAGACAGAGGCCATAATCACAAGCATCAAAACCGTGATGTGTCATGACTGAATTATGACTGATCTACAAATCATTTTGAGTAGTTATTTATGATACAAGGAGATTCGTAGATCAGTCAGTTTCGAATGCAACGTCGAACTCAGCCAGTTACGTGAAGGACCTGAAGTGCTGCAGATCAGATGACCAGGAGACAACTCGCCGATGGCTCAATGAGCTGCTTCATTGGACGATGATGAGCATCCGTCGTCTGAGGTTGACTGGTGTTTTCATTTAGCCATATACATATGTCTGGAATATCCAGACGTCCATATATAAGTCTTTACTGAAGACTCATCTCTTCAGTGTGTCATATGATTGAGTGTAGTCTGGCCCAGGAGTGTGAAGGTGAACGGAAAGGCTCTGGAGCAACGAACCGCCCTTGCCGTCTCTGCCTGGCCGGTTCCCCTCTTTCCACTGGGATTCTCTGCCTCTAACCCTATTACAGGGGCTGAGTCACTGGCTTACTGGTGCTCTTTCATGCCGTCCCTAGGAGGGGTGCGTCACTTGAGTCACTGATGTGATCTTCCTGTCTGGGTTGGCGCCCCCCCCTTGGGGTGTGCCGTGGCGGAGATCTTTGTGGGCTATACTCGGCCTTGTCTCGGGTGGTTGCTATATCTGGAGTACTTCTCCTGTCTTATCTGGTGTCTTGTGTGAATTTAAGTATGCTCTCTCTAATGCTCTCTTTCTTTCTCTCTCTCGGAGGACCTGAGCCCTAGGACCATGCCTTAGGTCTACCTGGCATGAGGACTCCTTGCTGTCCCCAGTCCTCCTGGCCGTGCTGCTACTCCAGTTTCAACTGTTGTGCCTGCGGCTATGGAATCCTGACCTGTTCATCGGACGTGCTACCTGTCCCAGATATGCTGTTTTCAACTCTCTAGAGACAGCAGGAGTGGATGAGATACTCTTACTGATCGGCTATGAAAAGCCAACTGACATTTACTCCTGAGGTGCTAACTTGCTGCACCATCACCAACTACTGTGATTATTATTATTTGACCATGCTGGTCATTTATGAACCTTTATTCATTTGAACATCTTGGCCATGTTCTGTTATAATCTCCACCCGGCACAGCCAGAAGAGGACTGGCCACCCCTCATAGCCTGGTTCCTCTCTAGGTTTCTTCCGAGGTTTTGGCCTTTCTTGGGAGTTTTTCCTAGCCACCGTGCTCCTACACCTGCATTGCTTGCTGTTTGGGGTTTTAGGCTGGGTTTCTGTACAGCACTTTTGAGATATCAGCTGATGTAAGAAGGGCTACATGAATACATTTGATTTGATATACGTATCCTGAAGCAATTTACCTTAGAGGTTGTCATCGTACATGCCAATATATTGCACTGAATGCGGGATTAGCAATACAAGGACTTGAACCCGCATGCCCTTTGTTTGTCAGTCCAAAGCCCAAGCCATTACACCAAGAGGTCCAAACCTCTTGACATAGATCAATGGTGTTGTACTAAGGGAGCTATGCTATACAGGGAAGAAGAAGCCTGCCCGTCATGTTGACGGTTTAGTAGCCGATATATATGCATGGGGATTTTCCCTTTCTTTGGCTGTTTTTTCTTCTTCCAAAATCCCTCTAATGCTTGATTGACAGGTCACCTCAGCAACAAGTAAATTACCAAATCATTTCAGGA
Source organism: Oncorhynchus gorbuscha (assembly GCF_021184085.1). Taxonomy (NCBI): domain Eukaryota; kingdom Metazoa; phylum Chordata; class Actinopteri; order Salmoniformes; family Salmonidae; genus Oncorhynchus; species Oncorhynchus gorbuscha. Next base: position 51,696,413 of record NC_060195.1, on the reverse strand, counting down.
AGCAGTCCAACATAGAGCAAAAAAATATATATAATTTGTTTTTCTCGGGCTGCGTACCTCGATAGCGTGACCCGCTGTTGACGTCCATAGGAAAGATATAAATTAGAATTGCACCATGCCAGAAATATAGGATATAGAATGCACCGTGCCTCAGAACGACAAACATTTTCAGGAAGGAGGTAATTTGGTGGTGGTTGCTGATGGACATTGGACAGGTTTTTTAAATCAACATTCCAGAAAACTGAAGAAAAAAAATACGAAATGAAAACTACTGCCCTGACTACTCAAATATTCTAGTTGTTAAGTAAGTCATTTACCCACAGGATGAGTGGTGAGTCAAACTTGGGAGTGAACACAACCTGCAAAACAGACACAAAAAAACACAAGACAAACATTCTCCAAGACACTGACATGTTTTCGAGGTGAAAACCTAAGGTCAACAAATCCCCTCCTGTGAGGACAAAGAGCCACTAGCCTTCAAAGCGTCAAAACGGTAAACCATGACAAACTTAGCTAACAACATTACGGTTAAGAAAAACATCCCAGCTTCAGCTCGTCACAGCTTAATGTCACCGACACGTAAACACATCTAAACACGTCTTACAGCTCCAGCGTCACTCTAGTCCACTTACAAGAACTACGCCTAAGTCTCAATTCACCCAAAAGTGTGCACTTGCACACTCCCCGTCATGGATTTAAAAGTATTGGATTGGTGTAAGCATTGGCTAAATCCATGATGGAAAAAGTGCAAGTGTACACTTCGGGAGAAGGGTGGCAAATCGGGATGCAGGCCATCTATGGGGGATTTAGAGTAGGTCTGAGGAGGGTGTGGCCCGTCTATGGCGCCCATCCTTTAGGATAACATAACCACATACTGGGCTTTCTGATGGAAATGAGAGAATGTAGGTCCGGAACTGGCCCTGCTAATTGGCTTGGTTCCCTGTCGGATTTCATCCGTCCCCGGGAAGAGAGAAAGAGAGGCAAGAGGATCGAAGCAAGCGGAAGGGGATTTGTAAACAGCGGATCAGCATGCTGGCTTTCATGTCCCCAATTTGGCAGTAGTAGCGGGGACGGCCGTGTCCTGTCTGTCTGTCACACCGAGGGCCTCAGTGACAGCCATTTTGAGCCGGAGTGACGGGCAGAAGAGTGTTGGAGGGTGAAGGAGAGAGAGTTGAGGAGGGTGACGGTGGGGAGGGTGACGGAGAGAGAGGTGGGGAGGGTGACGGGGAGAGAGAGAGGAAGCAGTGTGGGATAGAAAGACCGGGCGCACAAATGTACAAGGATACGCACACATACAGGTCACAGGAAAGTGCCTGTTATTGGAGCTGTGATCAGGCAGAAGAGTAAATACAACTTACAAACAGCCACACAGACAAATGCATACAGACACACAGGCCGTGTCCGGAATTAGTCTTTACTACTACTTACTAAAACAAAACAAAAAATATTATACTACATACTATTTAGAACATACGGTTTAGTAAAAAAAATGCAGTAAGCAGCAAATAACATACTTGGCTCACCCATACTGAGAATGCATTCACTGATGCGCAATTGTAAGGTTGGCGCCATTCATTCCTTTTGTCACAATGAGTCTCCTTATGGGCAATTCCTTGGTAACATGGTAAAATGTAAGCCAAAATAAAACCGATGATTGCAAAGTTTAACCATACAACTATGCACGAGAACGACTTTTAGCAATTTTCACTGGAAGTATTACAAAAACACATTTACTTGAAGATCACTGCAAAGTTTGGTAACAGAATGACGGCACAAATAGCACAAACTGTCCTTCTGTTACCAAACTTTGCATCTGCACTGGTCTTCAGGTCATTTTTATTTTATAGGGGAGAAATTGTTATAAGTAGAGTTGTAAAGGTTTAACTTTGCAATGATCGGTTTTTGTTTGACATACATTTTAAAGTGAAAAATCTTTGTTACTGTGGAATTGCCCTTATCTGATTATCAGTTCATTATCAGCTGCTGTCAAACAGACGTGGGTCTGAAAAGACAATATCTTTCCTTAATAGCAGGTAGCGAATTTGTACAAGATGAAAAGCTGAAATTAGTATGACATTTTGGCATTTAAAGCGCACAAAATGTTCTAAATGTCACATACTATAAAACTACCTATTTTCGCATACCCAATCAGCCAACTATGAAGAATACAATTATGGGTTGGGTATTCGGGCACGGTCAGTCGGCCACAGTCAGGAAGAGGACCTCAAAACAGGCAGGCTCGTGTTGACGGGACCATTGAGACATCTCATCGTGCAGTAAATGTAGACATCTTGCACACATACCCATGAGGATATAACGTCAATTTTAGGCTTCGCCAGCACTTTGTAAAAGCTGCCACACCAGTCTCTGTACTGAACACACTGTACACATCTTTCATAAGAGCCTATGAGAGAGTGTACTTTATATGTGTGCACACGGTGGGGAGTCTCACGTGGCGGACGAGTAACGTGGCTGATCTTCAAAAGGCCTGTCAATGCCGAAACTCCCTCAAGCGGTTCGCTCGGCAAGGACACTTCTATCTCTACCGTTGTAGGTACTGAAGGGACAACCAGTCATCTCGCATCAAAGACCGTCTTTATGGTTGGGGGGGATAGGAATATGAAGTATGTAGGAGTGTGTGGATGGCGAGGGGAGTGCAGTTGAGATAAAAATCTAATTTGATTTGTCGCATGCGCCAAATACAACAGGTGTAGTAGACCTGTGAAATGTTTACTTACAAGCCCTTAACCAACAATGCAGTTTTAAGAACCCCCCACCCCCCCAAAAAAGGAGTAAGAGATAAGAACAAGTAAGAGATAAGAACAACGGTCACGACTTCGACCGAAGTTGATGCCTCTCCTTGTTCGGGCGGTGCTCGGCGGTCGACGTCACTGGTCTTCTAGCCATCATTGATCCATTTTTAATTTACCATTGGTTTTGTCTCGTCTTCTTACACACCTGGTTCCAATCCCATTCTTGACCTGTTATGTATTTAACCCTCTGTTTCCCCTCATGTCTTTGTCAGAGATGGTTTGTTATTATTTTCCACTTTGTTTTCTGTATTTTTTCATGGTTTTGGAGTTGTTTTTTACGTCATTAAACTATTCAATTTTACCAAGATAAATTCTCCGGCGCCTGACTTCCTTGCCACCTATAAACATGCCTTTGACAACAACAAATAATTAAGGAGCAGAAGTAAATAACAATAGCGGGCCTATATACAGGGGGCACCGGTTAGTCGAGGTGGGGGGTGGGGGGGGGGGTCTGGGTAGCCATTGTGATTAGCTGTTCAGGAGTCTTATGGCTTGGGGGTAGAAGCTGTTCGGAAGAAGAATCTGAGATGGAAGTATCTACTAGATTTTGTGAATGCATTAGAGATCATACTGTTGTCCTCTCAAGAGTGGGAGAAAGAAGAAAATAAAGGAAAAGGGGACAAAAAAAAGAGGGAAAGAGAGAAATAAAGAAACTAAGTACGATAAGATAGAAAGAGCAAAATAACGAGAAAAAGACAGAGGGCAACAAAAACAGTAATTCAGTTAATATTGGCAAGGTCAGTGTTTTGATTTCAGAAAAGCCTTGTTGAGCGGTGAGTCCCAACTAACGAAACGGATTGTGGAAGTCCAGCCGACGCAAACAAAGGATCTGGCAGTCCAAAAATGAATATGGTACACATGCATAAAAACCATAACGGCCGTGAAAATAACTCCGCTTCTCAAAATACATTTGTCCCACTACAGTGTTGCACACACTTTCGATCAGAGGGGAATCATATGTTTTTAATTTTCCAGTTTGAAATACAGCCATCAGAGTAAAACATTTGTGATCAACAATTAGATTGGATATGGGAGCGTTTAAGTGTCTTGCCCTCCACTTCTGCTCCAACTGCACTCCGCGTTTAAGACTACACTTGGCTGGAAGTTGAATTCCGATGTAAATGTGTCTTGGAATTTTGATTCAGTCAAATGGTTCAAGAATGTCCTGGCTAAAGCCTTCAACCCACTGAGTAGTCAGAGAGAGCACAAGGCTACGTCTCTAACCTTCTCCATTGAGGTTCCCCCTCACTGTATCAGAACATGCTGGGGAGCAAGAGAGTTTGTGATGGAGTGTGTGTGTGGTGTAAGTGAGAGTATGTGTGAGTGTGGTTAGTGTGTAAGTGTGCGAGCATGGGTGTGTGTGTGTAGGGCCTCCCGAGTGGTGCAGCGGACTAAAGCGCCACATCGCCTTGCTGAGGCGCCACTACAGACCGGGAGCCCCATGGGACGACACAATTGGCCCAGCGTCGTCCGGGTTAGTGGAGGGTTTGGCAGGGTGGGATTCCCTTGTCTCATCGTGCTCTAGCATCTCCTTATGGCGGGCCGTCGCCTGCAAGTTGACTTCGGTTTTCAGTTGGGCGGTGACACATTGGTGTGGCTGGCTTCCGGGTGAAGCGAGCAGTGTGTTATTAAGAAGCCGTTAAAGATGCATGACTCTCGACCTTCGCCTCTCTCAAGTCCGTTGGGGAGTACCAGCAATGAGGCAAGATCGTAACTACCAATTTGATGTCAACGGCCCATTCCTGTAATTTGTTGTGTGTGCACTGTGAGCATCGGTGTGCATGCATATCTGTGTATGTGTGTGATAAGAGGTCCAATACCAACAGCCCTGTCCTGTGACCTCTTCATCTCCCACCTGCAACCCTCCCATAAACCAACCAAGTAAAAGGTTGTGTGTGTGTGTGTGTGTGTGTGTGTGTGTGTGTGTGTGTGTGTGTGTGTGTGTGTGTGTGTGTGTGTGTGTGTGTGTGTGTGTGTGTGTGTGTGTGTGTGTGTGTGTGTGTGTGTGTGTGTGTGTGTGTGTGTGTGTGTGTGTGTGTGTGTGTGTGTGTGTGTGTGTGTGTCCATCCTGGTACCAAGTCAGATGTTAACAGCGTACATCTCCCCACCATTACCACTGACATGCTGGACGATTGGATTCTCATCGGAGGGCCTAAAATCGATAGACATTGAGGCTCTATATAAGTCCATCTATGATCGCAATCGAATCACAAATGTTTGAACTTCTATGGTTTAATAACAAGACCAGATAGATAACCATCTTTTTGCTATACAGTATCACATTACCCAAAATCTCAGCAAGACAATTATTAGCTTAGAACTAGTGCAGGGCTCTCCAACCCTATTCCTGGAGAGCTACCTTCCTGTAGGTTCTCTCTCCAACCCTATTCCCGGAGAGCTACCTTCCTGTAGGTTCTCTCCCAACCCTCATCTAGCACACCTGATTCTAATAATTAGCTAGTTGATAACCTGAACTAGGTTAGTTACAACTGAGTTTACAGTGAAAACCTACAGGGTAGCTATTCAGGAACAGGGTTGGTATGCCCTGTACTAGTGAAATAAATTGAGGTGTGTTAGGTGCTTATTGGGATGGGGAAAACGGCGAGAAAATGTTGGGTGAGTGATATTGTAATAAGCCTTGGCTGAATGACCTGAACAGTTGGAAAAGGGGAGTGCTAAAAGAGGCAAGAATGGAACTAGAATTCAGAGATACATATTATGAAACGTAAAGAGGGGAAACATTGGTCCCGTGTGGCTCAGTTGGAAGATCACAAAGCTTGCAACGCTTAGGGTTGTGGGTCTGATTCCCACAGGGGACCAGTACAAAAGCGTAATGTATGCACTCACTACTGTAAGTTGCTCTGGATAAGAGCATCTGTAAAATTGTGAATGGTTCCCTACCTTAAGAGGCCGAATCCTTTCTTCTTGGCCTTCTCCTGGTCCTCAGAATTCGCAGTTTTCTTTACTTTTTCTTTGCTTTTCTTCTCTTTCTTCTTCTTCCCTTTGGTCTTCTACTTCTCTGCCCCTGATTCGATCTGGTCCTGGCGGGATGAGCCACTGACGGGCGTGTCTCGGCCGGAGCTCTGCTCTGACAGGTCACCTGAGAGGGACGTAATCAAAGGTCAAAATGTCAACGAGGGCCGACTCCGTTTAGTCTGGTTGATTGTTCTGTCAATAGGCTGATGGTCGCCCGAGATTTCTTTAGTCGAGCAGTCACAATTTCTTTCTTTCATGGTGCACAAGACACCACCTGTCTGTTTCGCGCCCGTCTCAGTGGACTAATCCATTGCTGAGGCCACGGGGATGGCACAGTCCATCACTAAGACACGTGACACTGAATTTGTATGTGGTTATATTATGTCAAAAATAATGCCGCAACACTAATATTATTTTGTAACAAATGTGTTTTCCCCTGCGTTGGATACGGTCACTGTCTTCAGTTCTGAAACATGATCTTCAAGTTCGCCGTAGAATTGGTGCCTTTCCCTATGTGGCTATGTGCATAATAGCAAAGATAACCAGCATATTGAGATGTAGAACAATGCAGCAGAGGCAACAGCAGCAGAGATGAGGAAACAGCCCTTGCCTTAGACTAATTGTCTCAGAAAATGTAGGAGGGTGGCAAACCCAACTTAATTAGGCCTATAATCAATAGTCTAACTTAGATGTGCCTGGCTTTATAAATCATCCCTATATATCTACAGAAGTAAGACAGATCTTGCTTTTGTTGCCTGTCTGAGTGTTTGTTTAATAGCCTACTGATTCCGTTCTGGCTTGGTGCAAGCCTCATGCAACGGGCAAAATGTTGGATAAAGCAATTTCACAGATTCGGCTGTTTTTAAATCTTTGCTATGCTTTAATAAATGCTTTACGCTTTTTTCCCCCCGTTACAAAAGACTGCTATTACTTATAATTTATTTAGTGTTGTTTACACTGTTCCAGATAGGCAGAAAAAGAATGTTGTAATCCAACAGCACCTGTTTGTCACACATAATATGCCAGCAGCTCTCACTCCCACACCCTCATTTTCTTGATCTCCTACTTAGTCATTACAATTATTATCATCATCATTATTATAATAATAAGCAATTTCGTTATCATTAGGAGGCTTTGTATAGTAACTCCCATTGAGCTGTATGTAGGCTTAAGAGCACATCATGTTTCGTCTTAATACCATAACTTATTTAGGCCTATATTTCAATATATAGTATCTATCAATCATTCATTCATTCATGCCATCACACAGCATATGAGGCGTTCATGCTTTGAAATGGAATCAATCATTTTTGTTCAAAATGTAATAAAGGGAGCTTTGAATAATTAGCCTAAACAATAAATAAAAGAGCAATTCACGAACGCTTGCAACTGTTTTCAGTTTGCTGTAATTAGAACCGGCTCTCTGGTGCGCTTACATATTTAGTGTTGTATACGCTGTTCTAAAAGGTCAGGAACAAAATGGAATATTGTAATCTAACAGCAACCGTTTGGTACACATAATACTCGCGCCCCGCTTGCTCCTCTGCCCTCCTTTACCTTGATCGCCAGTAGCATTCACAACTAAGTTAAATGTCTTCCACAGATCCGACTTCCCCTCTACCTCCTGAGCAAACGTTCACCCGTTTCGAGTTTCTTTTTCACGTCCGTCACATCCATCTCGCTGTCACGGGCTATAAGTCAGGCCTTGGCCACATACTGTACATGCGACACTTGCATGTTTCAAGTAAAGAGAGCTCAGGGTTCAGGGAATATTTCCCCTAAACAAATCAGGGATTTCCGTAACGGAACTTTTCAGTCAGAAACAAGTATTAAACTAAATGGCTGAACATGACGTTGCAGCGAACACCGTGCGTTAAACACTTGCTGTGCTGTGGTGCCTTCACGCTGAAGGAGGGAAGAGAGCGAGACAACGTGCGCCAGTCACACGATGTCATTGTTTTAACAGTGTGGCCATCGAGCTCTTTCGTGAGTCATTTGTGTGTCTTAACTATTTCATCAAACAGTGTGCTTAAAGCACCAGACAAGCTCAGTGCACATGTAGTTGATTTTATTCAAACACATTGGGCGTGTTTATATGTGGAAAAATAAGTTTAAACATTTCGACCAAACAATGTGAACAGGGATAGCCTTTAGGTCAACACAGATGCCGTACACCCAATAAACTAGGCGGACAAACACAAACTCATATACCTCCCCCATCCCTCCTGCAGTGACTCAACACTTTGCAGCCGGGTTCACCGACATGTCTTTTTGGGAAAGTGGGAGAGGGGGGTGCTGACTCCAATCTTGTATTCAGAATCACTGGTTCCCCCCTCTAAGCCTGAGGCAACCACTCCCGGAGGCCAGAGGGAAAGTCAGAGGCAATTCTAGTGCTTTACAGTTCAGTTTGGATGCTCAGATGGTCACACACACACACACACACACACACACACACACACACACACACACACACACACACACACACACACACACACACACACACACACACACACACACACACACACACACACACACACACACACACACACACACACACACACACCTTTGGCTTCACATGAAAGATGTTACATCAAAAATGTGCAGCTGTGGGATTAAATAAGTTCCCTGGCCAGAAACGCTGACTACATATTCATTGAGCCGCTAAACAGTGTGTCCTGTTGCGACCCCCCCGTTTGCTGAACGTCAGCGAGTTACGCAATGGCTAAATGACTCATTATTAATATCCGTGATAAATCAAAGTTTGGATATTTCTGAATAACCGGTCCAAAGGCAATCATACACTGAGTGCACAAAACATTAGGAACACCTTAATAGTGAGATGCAAATCCTTCTGTCCTCAGAACAGCCTTAATTCGTCAGGGCATGGACTCTACAAGGTGTCAGAAGCATTCCACGGGGATGCTGGCCCATGTTCACTCCAATGCTTCCCACCGTTGTATCAAGTTGGCTGGATGTCCTTTGGCTGGTGGACCATTCTTGATACACACGGGAAACTGTTGAGCATGAAAAACCCAGCAGCGTTGCAGTTCTTGACACACTCAAACCAGTGCGTCTCGCACCCAGTTCAAATGCACTTAAATCTTTTGTCGTGCCCATTCACCCTCTGAGTGGCACACATACACAATCGGTGTCTCAAAGGGTGTGTGTGTGGCAGGTAGTCTAGAGGTTAGAGCGTTGGACTAGTAACCGAAAGGTTGGAAGATCGAATCCCCGAGCTGACAAGGTTAAAAAAATCTGTCGTTCTGCCCCTGAACAAGGCAGTTAAACCCACTGTTCCTAGGCCGTCATTGTAAATATGAATTTGTTCTTAACTGACTTGACTGGTTAAATAAAGGTCAAGTAAAAAATAAATAACAATAAAAGCTTCAAAGCTTAAAAATCCTTCTCTAACCTGTCTCCTCTCCTTCATCTACACTGATTGAAGTGGATTTAACATGTGACATCAGTAAGGGATTATAGCTTTTACCTGGATTCACTTGTTTGTTTACATTTATTGAACTAGGCAAGTCAGTTAAGAACAAATTCTTATTGATACAGCCTGGATGGTCAGTCTATGTCATGGAAAGAACAGATGTTCCTGATGTTTTGTACAGGCAAAAGACTAACGTTGTTGTAAAACTTAGAAATCACCTACAATCGCCTACAGTACAGTGCAGCTTCTTACCCATTGATTTCAATGCACAGAAAAAATTATACCTACTGTTAAGTGGAAGTTCGTATTCGCCCCAGGTGACTTCAAATAAGTATGTGGACAAGGAATAAAAACACAGTGGGATAACTAAGATCACTATGATGTCTCTATACCACAACATTGGGGCCCACCCTATGGGGCCCACCCTATGTTCCCTCGTCTCCACGTTTGTCCCCACGTTTGTCCCCTCGGCACCCAAATCAAATCAAATTGGCACAAATGCTTATTTGTATTGTAATGAGATTTGGCCTTGTTTGGGGAAGAGGATAATTGGAATGATACCCAGTGTGCATTGCAAGTGTCAATTTTGGACAAAGTGTCCATTTTCAACAAATTACAAAATACTCAAAATTAAAATATGTATTTGTCCTCCCTGCCCCTTCGACCCCTGGTTTAGAAGATAGGGCTGTGGGAACACTGGGCTGTGGGAACTGAGGGAACATAGGACCCATGGTACATACGTCCAAGGGAACATAGTCATGTTCAGTGTTGCATTTCCCTTACCACCCTCCGGCTCCGAGGGCCCGTCGTAGGACTTGTTGATGGCAGCACGGAAGCTCTGGCGCACAATGTGAGGCCTGGGACGGTGGAAGGGCACCTGGCTCAGCTGCCGGGCCTCCGACATGGCCGACTGGAGGCTTTCCAAGGAGCAGGACTTCCATAGGCCCAAGGTGGGACCCAGGTCACTCCCCCTGGATGAGGCCGCTGACAAGGGGAGAGATGGGGAGGGAGGGGAAGGAGACCCCAGTCAGCATGGATAGAAGGATGGAGGAAGAGGACTGGAAGTGGAAAGAGAGAGAGAAAGAGAGATGAGCGGTTGGGAAGAAATGGATAGACAATTTAAAATGGAGAGTTAGAGTAAAAAGGATGGATAGGGATTAGGTGTAAGAGATGGGAGGCGAGAGAGGGGGAAAGGATGCATTCATGTAGAAGCAAAGGAAGAGGATGAAGGGGAATGGAGGAGAGCCAAAGGACTGCCGTGAGTAGACACGCACGGGCCACAGTTAGGAGGAAGTGAGACAGAAAAAAAGAGGACATGGGAGGAGGACCACGAAGACGATTGGACAGGCGAAAAAGAGGAAGATCGCAGTTAATGAAGAGGGAGAAAAAGAGAGAGACGAGGTGGAGGTAATGGAGGAGGAGTGCGAGGAGGATAAAGGAGAAGAAACAAAAGCGGGAGGACACAGAGGAGAAGGGAGCGGACAAAGAAAGAAGAGACAAAGAAGAAAAGGGCCAGGCAGGAAAAGGTCTACTGCACATGTCATACACATGGCCAACCCTCTTCAAGGGGAGCTCCTGGGTGTACAGGTGTTTGCTTCAACCCTGCTGGAACACACAACAAAAGGTCTCGGTGAGCAGCTAGAGCAGTAGGTGTTCTAAATTAGGGTTGGAGCAAAAGCACGCAGGAGGGTATAGCTCTCCAGGAGAAAGGTTGGTCCAATGGCTAGTGTTGTAGGTTAGTCACAGAGGTCCATCGCCAGACCAGGGCATGCATGAGTAGGCCGCAGAGACAGACAAGCAAAGGGGATGTGGCGAGAAACACACAGCCAGTCCCAAATCGTTCCCTTATCTTTCATTTGGCCCTAACGCTATTTTGCTAAAAAGGTATGGAAAATAGTTGAAAACCGACTGAAAAAGTGACTATTTCTAAGTGTCTGTTTCTAACTCCCACCGGGGATTTGCCAGACTTTTACGCTTCAAAACGCTCTCGGAGATGGTAAATGCTCAAAATGTTCTCGTTTTAGACTCTCTTTTGTCGACTCAGTCTTCAAAGCATGAGAATATTCCTCATTGAAATTGATCTTTGGAGAGTGGGCGATAGAGTCGAGGGGAAAGGAGGGAAAGTGAGCCAGAGCTGCTGCGGCAGTGGCTTTTAAGTCCTAAATTGACTTTGAGGAAGAAGTTGGATTTGTGTGAAATAAGGGTTTATAAATAGAGAGCGGGTACGTTTAGGAATAAAACACTCAATTTGAGAAGCAGGATTTGTGTCACAAATGTAATTGTGGCTGTCCGGCTAGCAGCTTGATAGAATTAAGCCGCTTGCTGCTGGGTTCTGCAGTGAACGCTGTGCTCAGAGTGTGTGTGTGTGTACAGTACACACTTGTGTGCATTTGCAAGCATAACACCACCTGTATGTGTGTGTGTGTGAATTGCATTGCGTGCGCAAATGCACGCATACATGTTTGTGTGTGTGTTTGTGCGCGCCCGTGGGCACGTGTGTGTGTGTGTGTGTGTGTCTGCTCTTCGTCCATATCCAGTGTAGGTATGTCACACGGGTGACGGTAGATGTAACTGAATAATGAGCACTACAGGAGGGCGATCATCCGCCTGCAGAATTTCAAGGGTGAAACAAGCATTTGACTCCTATCACTGCCTGCTGTGGACCAGATGCTCAATGTGGGTTCACTCACTCATGTCAGGTCAACAAGCATCGGTGATAGGTGCAATCCTCTGACAGGAGTACCGTAGGGGGATTCACACAAACCATACTGCCCATCTGAATACAACTTTGAACAATATGAGTAATGTTACGCAACTACCTCCAGCAACACACACCTGCGTATTTCAAATCAAAACACATTAGGACCACAAGTACGATGCAGAGAAGCATAGACGCACACACCAGAATGCCTCGACTTGAATACTGCAGTCACATTGGATGACACTGGGTTTCAGTCTTACAGCAGAAACACACCCAGTGCTAGGATACTACCGCAGTGTACATAGGGCCGAGGGAACACGCGTAGGGCCGAGGGAACGCGCGTAGGGCCGACGGAACGCGCGTAGGGCCGAGGGAACGCGCATAGGGCCGAGGGAACTCGCATAGGGCCGAGGGAACGCGCATGGGGCCGAGGGAACGCGCATGGGGCCGAGGGAACGCGCATGGGGCCGAGGGAACGCGCATAGGGCCGAGGGAACGCGCATAGGGCCGAGGGAACGCGCATAGGGCCGAGGGAACGCGCATAGGGCCGAGGGAACGGGCATAGGGCCGAGGGAACGCGCATAGGGCCGAGGGAACGCGCATAGGGCCGAGGGAACGCGCATAGGGCCGAGGGAACGCGCATAGGGCCGAGGGAACGGGCATAGGGTCGAGGGAACGCGCATAGGGCCGAGGGAACGCGCATAGGGCCGAGGGAACGCGCATAGGGCCGAGGGAACGCGCATAGGGCCGAGGGAACGCGCATAGGGCCGAGGGAACGCGCATAGGGCAGAGGGAGCACGCGCATAGGGCAGAGGGAGCACGCGCATAGGGCCGAGGGAACGCGCATAGGGCCGAGGGAACGCGCATTCTGCTTTTATTCAACCCCCGATATACATATAGTACACAAACACACATTAGATTGGAGAGGCTGGAGCAGAGGGCAGCCACAGTGCATCGCCCAATGAGCAATTTTAGGGGGTTAATTTACTTGCTCAAGGGAACATCGACAGTAGGTGGCACTTGAGATATTGATGCATTTGTAAGCATTTCACTCTTTGACTAGAGTGAGCATTTCTGCAGCTCAGCTGAGCAAGGGCGCCACCGGTGATGAAAATGCCACTTTTTAAGCAGCCTCTCCCTGCAGTGGATGATTTAAAAAGGTCAGTTGTCATGGAGACACCTCTGTCCGTGTGTGTGTGTGTGTGTGTGTGTGTGTGTGTGTGTGTGTGTGTGTGTGTGTGTGTGTGTGTGTGTGTGTGTGTGTGTGTGTGTGTGTGTGTGTGTGTGTGTGTGTGTGTGTGTGTGTGTGTGTGTGAGCCTCCCTCTTCTTCTCATCATCACGGAGGATAAACCTATAATGTCTATCTTTCCAACTCGGAGAACCCTGGATTCAATCTCTCGGCTAGCCTATAAAACCACGTTCACTGTGATGGGAACAAGTGACACAACCGATATTTGAACCCTTTGCAATAAATGGAAAAGGTATATAACGGTTTCAATGTGGGTGGGTGGAAACCTTCAAACCTATTTTAATACCAAAACCTTTGGGTGTGGACATTTGAGCTCTACCAGATGAAAACCAAATAATTTAGTGTTCATAGGGCAAGGTAAAGTATAGGAGAGGCAGACACAACAAAACAAACAGGTTTTAGAGTGGTACAGTAAGCAATGCACATGAAAGTAGCCACTACCCTGTCTTGTGTGAAATAATTCACTTAACCCAAAAGTTCAAATCAAAGTACAGTCCAATTAACGTCCCGACCAATCACAGTTTAGTTCCAATTAACGTTGCAACCAATCATAGTTGATCTACTCTCCCTGAGTGCACTCTGATAAATCACTAACGTTGCGTCCCCAGACGGGACACAGATGCAGGCAGTGGGCAGTAATCCTGTTTAGATGTATAGATGGAGCCTCAGGCTGCATATTTGCTCCGTTGGACGTATGGCTCTAATAATGGTCGGGGACTTAAAAGGCCATTTCATCATTACAGACTCACCTTTAGTGGATTAGTCGCGTGGAGGGATGGGGGGGGGGCAGGGACTAGAGATGGGACATGTGCCACTTGTTAAAGCTAGGTTTAATGAAATACACTACTATGCTGCGGTAGAACACAAAGCATGTAGTGTGGGCAGAGCACACACACACACACACAGACAGATGGCCCTTCCCGCTACAGAGTGATCCATCAATTCAAATCAGCCCAACATGGTGACTTTCAACTTGAATCAACAACAGTGAGATGGGGGAGAAGGGGGCTGGGTAGAGAGAGAGCGACACAAACTACAACAAAGCAGGGTTCCATGTTGGCAGGGGAAAAGGGAAGGCTACATGTTTTCAAAGTCTAATTGCAGAAGGGGACAAGACAGAATAATGGACACTGCCAGTTGCACAGCAGGCCAGAAGCTAGCCAGTGTTTGCCGCATCTAACAGGGCTTCAGCGTAGGTGGATATCCCCCATCTCCAACAGAAACAAACCCAGGCATCAGCAGAGCAAAACATGCACACACACACCACAACATTTGTTAGAAGACCTGTGTGCGCACAGGGCTACTAAGTGGAGTGTGTGTGTGTGTGTGTGTGTGCGCGCACGCGTGTTGGAAGCGTTCCCAGACCTGTGTGTGAGTAGAGCTGCCAGAGGGAGATGTTAAGAGCCGGGGGACAGACAAAGAGGAGGATGGAGAGATGGTGACAGAGACCACACCGGAGAAATGGAGTGAGAGAGTCCCCCTCCAAACATCCATCTATCCCCCTCTCCTACACGAGCATGTTCTCCTCCGGCTGTTGATACACACTAGTCTATTCAGAGGACCTGAGGATTACTGCCCTCTTTTACATACATGCAAAGAAACACACACACGCACATGTGTAATCCACAAGTTTCTTGTTTCTATGCGTGCGTGTTTCTTTGCGCACGCACACACACGCACACAGAGAGAGAGAGAGAGAGAGAGAGAGAGAGAGAGAGAGAGAGAGAGAGAGAGAGAGAGAACCTAAACCAGGAGGCTTTAAAGACTGGGCTTATACAGGATGTAGCTATGAGAAGGTAGAGAGCGAAGGAGATATAGGGGCACTAGGAGAGAAGGGAATGGGAGGATTATTTGGAAGGGGAAGCTCAAAGGATGGAGCATGTTACCTATAATCACATAACACTAAGAAAGCACAGAGGAACAGAGAGGAAGGAGGATAATTGGGATATGGAGAATAAGAGAAGATGAAATGGGGATAGGAGGGGACAGACTAAGTGTGTTAGAGACAAGACTGACCGCTCTAGAGAGAGAGACAAGACTGACCGCTCCAGAGAGAGAGAGAGAGAGAGAGAGAGAGAGAGAGAGAGAGAGAGAGAGAGAGAGAGAGAGAAAAGAGATAGTGGAGAAAGAAGACTAAGAAGAGTAACAAGAAAGACGCTTAAAACAAACAAAATGGTGAGGAAGATAGAAAGGGAGTGAGAGCACGGAGAGAGCGAGGAGTAGAGAAGGTATGGAGAGAGGGAGAGCAAGAGAGGAAGAAGTCAAAAGCAAATGAGAGAGCGATAGACAAAGCATGACCGAAATAGGAGAGAGAGAAAGAAATAGTAGGAAAAGAGAGCGAGCGAGTTGGGAGAGAGAGACAGGAAAATAGAAGGAGAGCGAGAGAGAGAAATAGAAGGAAAGAGTAACTCTGCATCATACTACACCCCCCCCCCCCCCCCTCAGCCCGAACAGAGGTTTTAGCCAGATTAAAGCCGGAGGCGGAGCCCCTCTTAAAGACCATCCTACTAATGAAATATGTCAAGGCCTATAAAGAAGCATGGGGCCATTTAAAGAATCATGCACGGGGCCAAGTCCAAAACAGCCCTGTCAGCAAACTGGCCTCAGTGCAGCCTGTCAATACACATTAGCTCTCACATCAGTTAGAGGCTGATGTAGAAAATGAATCTCTTTATCTATCATAGCCCATAAGGGTTATTATGACTACCGATCAGAAAATGGGCTTTGAGGGAAATCATGTGGGGGGGGGCTGGTACTTTACTGTGGGGGTGGGGACTTGTAGAGTTGTTGTTATGCGGCAACAGGTTTTTGCTGCGGGAGATTTAAGGTGTGTGTGGGCGCGTGTCTGCAGGGGGCGTGCGTTCAAAGCCTATCACTCAATCCCTGCACCCTCTTTCTCACTTAAGTGAAAGGAGACAAATTAAGAACATCCCGGTCTAATGCAATCTAGGGCTGTCGGAGCAAAGAGGCAGCTTAACAAATCACTTCCTGCTGCTTCCAGCTGAGTAAGGAGAACACATAAAACAGGTGCAGTGACACAAAGCATCTCCCCACTGAAGTGTGTTCCCTCCAGGGTGAAGTTTCCCCAAATGTACAGATCTAGGATCAGCTTCCCATTCCCTCCAGCCTTACATTAATCATTAGTGGGGAAATGCAAAACTGACCCATGACCAGTGTCTAGGGACAACTTCACCCTACTATGGAAGGGTCCTGAACAGGTCATAACTTGTTTTGCGGTAAGTATGACAGCAAACTGAAAATTAGGATTATTTTTCATACCTTTTTTCAATGTTCAGTCGCTTTCTTTGTTTGAGAAGGTGTGTGTTTGTGTGACTGAAGAGTGTGCGTGTGGTGTGTGAGAAGAGTGTGTGTGTGTGGTGTGTGTGTGTGTGTATGTGTTGGGGATATGGATAGGGGGAAGAGCGTGTTTCTTCACCTGGTCTGCTCTGCCAGGCATCTCATGTTGCTCTCATCAGCCACTGAAACACAGAAAACACACACAGTGAATATTGGAACACCATAAACTGTTGCCTTTGCTTTCTCTGAGCAGAGATGGAGAAAAAGAGAGAGGGAGCAAGACACGGAGAGAAGAGTGAGAGGGAAAGAGCGATAGGGTGGGGAGGGCAAGAACTGGGTACTCTCTCCCTCATCCCCCCACCCCTTCTCTCATCACTCTTTCCCTCTCTCTAATCCACACCAACAGGATTGAGGAGGCAGGCAGGGAGCGGCATCAGCTGCCAGAGGGGCACTGCACCACGGGACACAATAATAGGTTTTCATTACGTTGCAATTTCTCTGAAATAATCCCTTTTCATATTTTATGAGGTCAATTTTCTCCCGGCAGAGAAACGAGAGAGCGGAAGGAAAAAAAAGGGAAAAAAAGAGAGGGAGAGGAAATGCAGCTGCGACAGAGGGGACAATGGATGAGACTGGCTGTTATATTTGCTGGCTTCACGCGTTACGTTTTCCCTCAAATACAGTAGCCACAAAAAGGTTGGTGGTGTGTGTGTGTGTGAGCTGTGTGGCTCGAAGCTAAAGAATAATGTGCATATGAATCTGCTTTTATTGTTACAGAGACCCCCCCCACCCTCCTGTTCGGATAGCAGCATCAACAGTCTCTCACCCACCCACAGATAAATGTTCTGCTGCTGGGATAGGAATTTGTCGCTGGTGTTGGTGAGCTCACTATGGCTACTGCTCAGTGAATTCCACGGTTTCTTCTCCACGCGTGTGCCTTCATGTACATGACTCAACTAATGTCGGATCAGGTCATGTGGTCAAGGGAAAAACTCCTGGGTCTGAATTCAAAACGTGTCTCAGAGTAGAAGTGCCGATTTAGTCCCCACCTTATGCTCCTTATGATTTCAAAAGCAAAACTGATCCTAGATCAGCACTACTACTCTGAAAGGCTTTATGAATACGGGCCCAGGTGCAACCATTAAGAAAGACTTGAGAGCGAGTGTTTAGGATCACAGTCTTGGCTAAGCCTATTTAACCAACGTCTGATACCTCTGGAATGCTGAAGAAGCCATGTGTGCATCCTAAATGGCACCCTCTTCCCTATTATAGTAAGTCAAATAAATAGCCTTGTAGCATGAGGCAGCTTGATGTATAAGTACACACTCTGGCCAAAAGTTCCGGAATAGGGTGCCATTTGAGATGCAGCCCATGTTTTGCTTGTGCACCCTACAGTCCCCATAAGAAAACATTTGCTAAGCACCAGAGCTTAGATTGCTTATTACTTAGTGCAAAAAATAAACCCTCAGACTTGATTCAACCAGCTTAACCCCCGTTTGGAAATGGGAAACTGATCCTTACAAATGTGACACCCAGCACAGGGTCACAGTGTCATACAGTCCCCATGCCTCTGGTAACACCCCCCCCATCCTCAGATAACAACCTCCCCCATCCTCAGATAACAACCTCATCTCAATCTGTCATTTTCATGAGGGAGAGAGGGAGAGAGTGAGAGTGTGTGAGAGAGAGAGATCCACAGAGAGAGAGAGAGAGATCCACAGAGAGAGAGATCCACAGAGAGAGAGATCCACAGAGAGAGAGAGAGAGAGAGAGAGAGAGAGAGAGAGAGAGAGAGAGAGAGATCCACAGAGAGAGAGATCCACAGAGAGAGAGAGAGAGAGAGAGAGAGAGAGAGAGAGAGAGAGAGAGAGAGAGAGAGAGAGAGAGAGAGGAGATCCACAGAGAGCGCGAAAAGAAGGAGAAAGATGGACGGAAAGGGAGTGAAAGAACAAGAAAGAAGGAGAGAGATTACGAAAAAGAGAAAGACAAGAGAAGCAGTGAGCAGGATGCGGGGGTCTCTTCCTAATAAAAGCCAATAAATGTGCAGTAGTGGCGGGCAACTAGTTTAGGAGGGGGAACCCAATCCACAACACTAATGAACTGGGATTGGAAACCAGTGACAGGCAAATAAAAAACTTCACAGAAAAGAGAGAGATGGGGGAAGAATGAGAGAAGAGAGCAACAAAAAAAAGGAAGGCGGGAGCAAGAAGAAAAGAGAGGCTAACAGGGTCACCCAGGGGCCAATATGAGGAAAAATCAGCTGCTGTGCTCTCAGCTTTCAGGGAAAGTTGGGTACGACTGAAGGATCCATGCTTGGCACAGACTGGCAGTGTCATGCGGAGACGTGCGCATACGCACGCACACAGAGCAGTGTCAGACTGACTAGACACACAAGTCTAGTTCAGGAATTGTTGTCTTGATAAGGTCAGGCCTCCGAAGTGGCACAGCGGTCTAAGGCACTGCATCCCAGTGCTTGAGGGGTCACTACAGACCCGGGTTCGATCCCAGGCTGTGTCACAGAGTCCCATAGGGCAGTGCACAATTGGCCCAGCGTCGTCCGGGTTAGGGGAGGGTTTGGCCGGGGTGGGAGCTTTACTTGGCTCATTGCGCTCTAGCGACTCTTGTGGCGTGCCGGGCGCCTGCAGGCTGACTTCTGTGTGTTAACTCTGACACATAGGTGCAGCTGGCTTCCGGGTTAAGCGGGCGTTAAGGAGCGCGGATTTGGTGGGTCATGTTTCGGGGAACGAATTCCTCGACCTTCGCCTCTACCGAGTCCATTGGGGAGCGATGAGACAAGATCATAATTGAAATTGAGTGAAAAAGAGGGTAAAATACCCCCCAAAATATATCATGTTAAAAAAATTGGCAAACATTTCATGGTCATATGCCCATGTGTTAATGTTGAATCTGTGCTTGGAATGCAATAGGGACCTTACAGATGTTGTATGCATGGTGGACAGTGGAAGGGTCAACAAGTGCTCAGCAACAAGGGCCAACAAGTGCTCAGCATATGTGGGAACTCCTTCAAGACTGTTGGAAAAGCGTTCCAGGTGAAGCAGGTTGAGAGAATGCCAAGACTGGGCAAAGCTGTCATCAAGGCAAAGGGTGGCTACTTTGAAGAATCTCAAATATAAAATATACTTTGATTTGATTTGTTTAAAAAATTGGTTACAGTGAAATGTTTGCACACCTACTCATTCCACAGGTATACACACACACACACAGATATTATATATAATAACAAAAATATTTACACAACATGTAATAGTTTCATTGATTTTACTGAGTGACAGACACTCATATGAGGAAATCAGTCAATTGAAATAAATTCAATAGGCCCTAATCTATGGATTTCATGACTGGGAATACAGATATGCATCTGTTGGTCATAGATATTTAAAAATAAAATAAATAGACCTCAGGATCTCGGCACGTTATTTTTATGCATTCAAATTGCCATCGATCAAATACAATTGTGCTCATTGTCCGTAGCTTATGCTTGCCCATACCATAACCCCACCATAGGGCACTCCGTTCACAACATTGACATCAGCAAACAGAAATTCAATATAAATATTTTTTTGAAAAGTGATTTTTAAACTGAATGCAATATTCATTCAAGTCCATTTCAAATCATGAAATACAATACTGAATTTATGAATGAAATGATTCAATTTGTGCATTACCAATTAAAAAATAATAAATTCAAATTCAATACCAATTAAAAACTATGGAATTCAAATGCAATTTCGGTGGAAATCCCTCCATATCGGAATAAGAGTGCATGTGTGCAACACTGTGTGCTCACTCAGGTCTGTGCTCTTAAGAGTTCCTTGTCTGAGGGTAGTCCATCTGCCTGGGTTGCTGTGCTCTCTGTGTGTCTGGGTGAAGGGGACCCTCACGAGAATAGGGAGTCAGTCTTGTTCCTTTCACTGAGAAAAACCACCACAGATTATAATCAACACTACTAACATTGTAGCCTGTACTTTTGTTATGTCCTATTTTAATGTTTAACCTCGCTTTCATAGTGTATTTTATGTAAATATACTTTCAGTGTTACTTATTTCCCAGCAGTGGTGGCAAGGGTAGTGGGGAGTGGGGGGGTGCATTGCTACTAGCATTAGAGCAATATCATTGTAGCTGTTTCTATAGACTTCCAGTCGTTGAGCCAATGACAGTCCATTTAAAATAATGTCTTGGCAAAAAATGATTATACAACAACATTTACAAAATATTTTTTGTAGTGGTGGCAGTGGGCCACCTAAACACATACATTCAAATCTTACACATGTATTAGCTAATTTTCCCCCAACATGGGACACCACCTAACTTGGGACACTAGTGGTTAGAGGATTAAATCACCTCGAGCTCAACATTTAAATGGACTGGAAAATAACAGTAAGTTTTGCGACTAAAGATTTTCATTGCAATTTATCTAAGTTGAGTTAGGTTGAGAGAGTTTTCAATATATATATATATATATATATATATATATATGCTGGCCCACGTTGACTCCAATGCTTTCCACAGTTGTGTCAAGTTGGCTGGATGTCCTTTGGGTGGTAGATCCATTCTTGATATACACGGGAAACTGTTGAGCATGAAAAACCCAGCAGAGCTGCAGTTCTTGACACAAACTGGTACACCTGGTACCTACAACCATAGCCTTCATCTACACTGAGCAAAGTGGAATTAACAAGTGCCATCAGTAAGGGATAATAGCTTTCACCTGGATTCACCTGGTCAGTCTGTCATGGAGAGCAGGTGTTTTTAATGTTTTGTATACTCAGTGTATAACATAGTTGTGTCATGATCTGAGCTGAATCATACATCACTTATTCGAAAGGACTGGACAGGTGAAAGCTACAGTACATGGTGGAACGCATGCGTCCACCTATCCAATCATGGTCGTATTCACTAGGAACCAAATGGAAGCACGTTTGTTTTCGTGCAGAATATTTTGCTATGATGTACACTAATGAATATGACCAATGTATAATTTTAAAGGAACGCGTCCCAAATGGCAATCTATTCCCTATTTAGTGCACTACTTTTGACCTGGTCTGGAATTCAAACGGGGCCACAGTGTAATGACCTCCGTTGAGGTTGTGTTGTGCATGTATCGTTCATCTCCTCCACGGAGCCAGGCGAAGGTGTCGAGGGGAAATCCTCCTCTATGGCCTCCTCTTCCTCGTGATGGGCGTAGCCACCATTAGTGGGAGGAGCTGGACGGGGAGAGGATATGGACAAACAGCACAGACAGACAGACACATATCAATCAGAAATTCCACCAGTGACCAGTACCTTTAAAAGAGTAGGATGGGGTGTTTAATCTAAGACCATTTTTGAGTCTATCGCCCTAAAGACTAAGGTTAAGATTGAGGGTGGTTAAGCTGAACCTAGATCAGTGCTGACTGGCAACTTCTACTCTACTACTACTGTGTCACGCATACAGGAAATCTCAGACACATGAATGAGGTCTATGCCTCATTGTAAATGCAGGATCACATTTGGCAAAAGTGATAGTCCTGTTATAAGAGGAGAAATATATCTTCCTCTGGCTGGAGCTAAAGCAGTCATCACTTTTCATGAAGGGCCACTGAGACAGGAGGCATTGGTTATGTCCCAAATGGCACCCTATTTCCTATATAGTGCAATACTTCTGAGCCCGATGGGTGCCATTTGGTATATAGCCATTGCGTTGGAAGCTGTGTCAATGCTAGTTGTCTATAAGACGGCCTGCCTAGGAGAGTAATGCAGTAGACCTAAACACACTCAATCAACTGACGGAGACAAACAGTATTGAGGGATAGATTTTCAACTGTGTGCACGCAAGCACATACACAATGGAAATGAATGCAACTGATTCTCCTTGAATAATGGATCCATACTTCATTTAGCTGAGCAAGGCCAACTCTGTACGTCTCATGAAACATGTACAGAATACACACACACACTTTCCGTATTGACTGTCTTAAAGTAATGAACTGTTGTTTCTCTTTGCTTATTTGAGCTGTTCTTGCCATAATATGGATTTGGTCTTTCACCAAATAGGGCTATCTTCTGTATACCACCCCTACCGTGTCACAACACAACTGATTGGCTCAAACACATTAAGAAGGAAAGAAATTCCACAAATTAACAGGTTAAATCTGTTAATTGAAATGCATTCCATTTGACTACCTCATGAAGCTGGTTGAGAGAATGCCAAGAGTGTGCAAAGCTGTCATCAAGGCAAAAGGTGGCTACTTTGGAGAATCTAAAATATATTTTGATTTGTTTTACATTTATTTTGTTTACTACATGATTCCATGTGTTATTTCATAGTTTTGATGTCTTCACAATTATTCTACAACAGAAAATAGTAAAAATAAAGAAAAAATTAGTAGTTGTGTCAAAACGTTTTACTGGTACTTTGTTCCACTGGCACGTTGTGTTAGCTAATCCAAGTTGGTCATTTTAAAAGGCTAATTGATCATTAGAACACCCTTTTGCAATTATGTTAGCACAGCTGAAAACTGTTGTCCTGATTAAAGAAGCAATAAAACTGGCCTTCTTTAGACTAGTTGAGTATCTGGAGCATCAGCATTTGTGGGTTTATTACAGGCTCAAAATGGACAGAAAGAAAGCACATTCTTCTGAAACTCGTCCGTCTATTCTTGTTCTGAGAAATGAAGGCTATTCCATGCGAGAAATTGCCAAGAAACTGAAGATCTTGTACAACGCTGTGTACTACTCCCTTCACAGAACAGCACAAACTGGTCCTAACCAGAATAGAAAGAGAAGTAGGAGGCCCCGGTGTACAACTGAGCAAGAGGACAAGTACATTAAAGAGTCTAGTTTGAGAAACAGACAGCTCACAAGTCCTCAACTGACAGCTTCATTAAATAGTACCCACAAAACACCAGTCTTAACGTAAACAGTGAAGAGGCAACTCTGGGATGCTGGCCTTCTAGGTTCTTTTGCCCATCTTAATCTTTTATTTTTATTGGCCAATCTGAGATATGGCTTTTATTTCCATCATCCCGGAGTCGCCTCTTCCCTGTTGATGTTGAGACTGGTGTTTTGCGGGTACTATTTAATGAAGCTGCCAGTTGAGTACTTGTGAGGCGTCTGTTTCTACACTGTATTTCTGATCATATTCATGTTATTTTGATGGACCAAAAATGAGTTTTTCTTTCAAAAACAGGGAAATGTCTAATTGACCACAAACTTTTAAAGGGTAGTGTACACACACACACACACACACACACACATAGAAACTCAGCATAAAAAGAAACCATCCCTTTTTCAGGACCCTGTCTTTCAAAGATATTTAGTAAAAATCCAAATAACTTCACAGATATTCATTGTAAAGGGTTTAAACACTGTTTCCCATGCTTGAACCATAAACAATGAATGAAAATGCACCTGTGGAATGGCCGTTAGTCTCTTAACAGCTTACAGATGGTATGCAATTAAGGTCAGTTATGAAAACTTAGGACACTAAAGAGGCCTTTCTACGGACTCTGAAAAACACCAAAAGAAAGATGCCCAGGGTCCCTGCTCATCTGCGTAAAAGTGCCTTAGGCAAGCTGCAAGGAGGCATGAGGACTGCAGATGTGGCCAGGGCAATAAATTGCAATGGCCGTACTGTGAGATGCTAAAGACCGCGCTACAGGGAGACAGGACGCACAGCTGATCATGCTCGCAGTGGCAGACCACCTGTAACAACACCTGCACAGGATCAGTACATCCGAACATCACACCTGCGGGACAGGTACAGGACAGTAACAACAACTGCCCGAGTTACACCAGGAACGCACAATCCCTCCATCAGTGCTCAGTCTGTCCGCAATAGGCTGAGAGAGGCTGGACTGAGGGCTTGTAGGCCTGTTGTAAGGCAGGTCCTCACCAGACATCACCGGCAACAACATCGCCTATGGGCACAAACCCACCCAAAGACAGAGTCCTGAAAACTTTTCTTTTTTGCTGAGTTTATATATTAACAGACACTGTACAAAAATATAAAAACAACATGTAACAATTTGAAAAATTTGACCTAGTTACAGTTTGTATAAGGAATTGTGTACAGATGCTTGTGACATGCATTATCATGCATGACAATGGCTCTCGTCATCTCTGTGCATTCAAATTGCCATTGATACAATGCAATTGTGTTCGTTGTCCTTAGTTTATGCCTGCCCATATCATAACCCCACCGCCACCATGGGACACCTTGTTCACAACCAGTCACCCACATGACGCCATACACGTGGTCTGCAGTTGAGGCCGGTTGGACATACTGCCAAATTCTCTAAAACAACGGAGGTGGCTTAAGGTAGAGAAATGAACATTCAATTATCTGGCAATATCTCTAGTGGACATTCCTGCAGTCAGCATGCCAATTGCAATCGCCTTCAAAACTTGATCCATATGTAGCATTGTGTTTTGTGACAAAACTGCACATTTTAGAGCGGCCTTTTATTGTCCCCCAGCACAAGGTGCACCTGTGTAATGATCAAACTGTTTCATCAGATTCTTGATATGCCACACCTGTTAGGTGGATGGATTATCTTGGCAAAGGAGAAATGCTCACCAACAGGGATATAAACAAATTTGTGCACAAAATATAAACATCTTTTCTGGGTATGGAACATTTCAGCTCATGGAATATGGGACCAACACTTTACATGTTGCGTTTATATTTTTGTTCAGGGTATATAACTGTTGTGATAAAGCCGCTGTACACTGTTTGTTTTTATGGCAAGTGTGAATGTTTGTGTCTGTGTGTATACAATATTCATCTGTGTGTGTGTGTAAGTCAAGCACCAGTATGAGTGTGCTCAGCTCTTCCCTAGTTCAGGCCCTACTGTGTCCGCTCACCTCCAAAGCTGGGACCATGGACGGCTGGGGGCTGGGACCGTTGCTGTGGTGGTGGGACTCCAGGGCTGCAGCTAGAGCCGGGGTTCCGGAGGGGCCGTCTGGGATCTGGTGGCTAGCCGCCTCCTGGCTCTCCTGTCACAGCCAGGGGGAGAGGAGCAGAGGTCAGTGCATTGCATTAGGGCCTAGGGAGTTTTTCCTGCTCCTAGGGAGTTTTTCCTGATCACTTGATTTGGAATGGCCCAGAGTTTTCCCACAATGGATGCACATAAGTTTTCATGTGAGAGGTATGTAAAAGGTACGTATATAAAATATGAGAAGGACGACACTGGACATTAAATCAGAGTGAGAAAAATATATATGTGCTTTTTAATTGAAAAGGTATAAGGACAATAAGTGCATATATACACATATGTCGTGCTGAAGTGTACTTACGATCATAGAATATCTTTGAGAATCAGAGTACTATATCTATGACTACAGTCGGAGACAGAGTAGCCGCTTACCCACTATCGTTCTACTCCCGTTCCGAGCCACAGTGGGCTAGCGTCAGAGAAGCTTGAAAACAGAGAAACTCAACACGCCAGTGAATGAGAGTGTGCCACTCTTCCATTGACTTCAGTCGGAATCTTCCTCATGCTCTCATGGGAGACCACAGGAAGTAATCAAATCGCTTATTTGGTCTATCGATTTTCAAGCTTATCTGGCGGCGGCATGCACTGGCTCGCATGGAAGTAGTGTCAGTTTCTGAACGGCTATTGCACAGAATCAATGCACTATACACACACTCTACCTGATGCACTGTACAAGAACTCTACCTATTTCATATTGAAAACATAACGGACATCTTCCCATTGGCTTACATTGTGTTTCATCAGTGAGAGGACAATAGCGCCACTGAGACTCACTGTTTGGTTGAGGGTTCATAAATAGCGTAACTACATGAATCCCTCATGCTGATGACAGGCATGTTGTCGAACAGTCTCCACCGCCACAGAGGAACAGGCGGAAAAACACCCTCTGGGCCCCGGTCAAAAGTAGCGCGCTATGTAGGGAATAGGACACCATTTGGGACGCAACCAGACAGATAGGAAGGGCTGGTGGCAAAGTGAGATGTACCGCAGATAAGATAGGACTCTCCTTTGAGAGCGATGTGTGGTGGGATCTACAGCCGTCACACACACACAAATAAATGGATAGACACAAAATCACCCACACCCAGTCTCTCTCGAACTCTGTGGGTGGGTGGCTATGGGCTTTGCATCATCGCCACACTATATGTAATGAGCAGTGGTGGCGTTGCACGCTCACCGTCTCTATGTGACAACTCTTTTCATTAGGCCATCATCCTCATATCAAAGGGGATTTTCATTGTGTGCGTTCGGTAGCACAGTGTGTGAGTTAGGCTTTGGGGGGTGTCCGTTGTGCTTTTGTTCCTGCGTGCAGTCACACACGTTCCCAATGGTATCATTAGCCGGCAAACCACAGCTCTTTACATGTATTACTGTCACACACACACACACACACACACACACACACACACACACACACACACACACACACACACACACACACACACACACACACACACACACACACACACACACACACACACACACACACACACACACACACACACACACACACACACACACACACACACATCTTAGTCTGTCAGAACGGCTCTCACACACACACACTGTACTGCTCCATCCACCCATCTGTCTCATGGGGCTTTGACAGCCAGGCAGAGCCATCAAAGAAGCCAGAGAGGAGCTCACATCGTAATCCGCAGAACAATAAGAACCTGCTGGTCAACACAATGAGGCTATGGAGGAACACCCCACCAAACGCACACGGTGTCCCCCAACACCCGCTCCTCGGAGTTGGGTAGAGTGAGCGAGAGAGAGAGAGAGGTGGGGGTCCTGGAGCTACCCTCAAGGCTTTGGTCTTTCATCTTGGGGTCTCGTGGTGTGATAAGATTAGACCTGGTGTGTGTGTGGATTGCTGAGTGAACATAGGCTGAGGCCTTCCCGAGATATGCAGTGAGAACTGCACTGGCAGTTATACAATTTTCCTACAGGCTCTGAGGGAGCACAAACAATGTCTTTTTCTACCGATTTGGAAGGATGTGGGGTAGGGATCTTGCACCCACATACACAATTTTCCATGCCAATTTCCTAAGACCGCACCACTTGGTGTGGCCAAGGAGAGACTGACAGGAGGACACAAAAAGGGGCGGGTCATTGGTCACACCCATTTAATCCCATAACCCCCTGCTGTCTCATCTCATTCTCCACCCTGCCCCTCCATTATACCCTACCATCAGCCATTAACACCGTAATAGTTCATTTTTTTCTAGTCTTTCTTCTTCCACTAATAGCTACCTCATCACGGTTCACAATGCTTCTGAATGGCTGTTGTGATTAACCAGGGTACAGCTGTTCACTAGGGCTGGGATTCAAACTTTTTTTAAACTCGGGGGCCCCCCCCTCCCAGGATTGGGGAACATCCCGCGCCACCCGTGCGCACGTGTCACAAAAACTATTTTTTAGCTGACATGATCTAGTTAATCTGGACATTTCTGATAAGTTATAAAATAGCTCTCCAAGGTATATAATGACTAACGTGACAAGAGGAAGTGATGATACACTACCCAATTTCCAACTTTCAAGAGGAAGTTTAAAAGCAAGACCGAGTTCGCCCCTACATTTATTAACTGAGAATGAGAACAAATCAGTAACAAAAACCTAAATAATTGGTAGTAGTGCAAAAAACAACTAAGTATGGCAGTCTGTCTGTATCATGAGTCCGCTTTTCTGTCATATTGCTATAGCCGCTTACATACTGCTCTTCCTTTTCTGTCATATTGCTATAGCCGCTTACATACTGCTCTTCCTTTTCTGTCATATTGCTATAGCCGCTTACATACTGCTCTTCCTTTTCTGTCATATTGCTATAGCCGCTTACATACTGCTCTTCCTTTTCTGTCATATTGCTATAGCCGCTTACATACTGCTCTTCCTTTTCTGTCATATTGCTATAGCCGCTTACTGCTCTTCCCTTTCTGACCGTGGAATTCTGAAGTGCATATACTCATAGAAAGAGGATAGTGCAGTAAACTACACAGTAGTAGAAAACGTGATCATCACTAAGGGGAAATTGGTTTTTCCACATTTCTTTGGCTTCTTTAGATAAGACTCAGTGAGTCACTTGACTGTGTGTGTTAGGGGTCGGTATGGGGGATAAGGGACGATACCCAGCGGAGAGAGAGAAAGAATAAGGCCAGAGTGAGAATGAGACAAAGATGGAAACAAATCATTCCAAAGAGAGATGGATAGGTATATAAACATCAGGGAAAGAGAGGAAAGGAGTACTAGCCATTAGAAAGGAATCACCACCCCCACCACAGTGAAACAGACAGCATGCAAGAGGAAGACTTTTTATTGAACAAAGGACTATTGTGAGATTAAAACCATAACATTGAGTGACTAGTTGGGTGACAAATGAACAACACAAAAATAATGAAAATAAATAAATTAGCAAATACAAGGAACAGAACAGGTTTAACAAGCATTTCAGGGATAATGGTAATATTACCCGATTGTCAATAGCACTGCAGACAAAGATTTGAAGACAGTGAAACATTTTTGTGAGTTACAACTAATGTCTACAAAATTAGTGGTAACTTCTTAATAATGGTCATTAATACGCAATTCATTATTTATAAGTAGTGCACAGACATTGTTTTTGTCACAGTGGGTTTCTGGTTAACAGTCATTGCCTGTATGAAGGTGGTCATTGTGGGAAGAGGGAAAAGTTTGGGAAGGGGAAAGAGTTAATGCTGCACACACACACACCTCACATAGATACACACGTATCAGTAAATGCACACACACACACACACACACACACACACACACACACACACACACACACACACACACACACACACACACACACACACACACACATATATATAAATATCCGCACAAACGTGTGTGTTCTCTCAAAGTCCTCCCGAGAGCCTGCGGTGGTGATGTCGCATCAGATCCTGGTTGTGTGTGTAGTTGGATCCCTGTGTGTCTCTGTTTCTGTCTAAGTGGTTGTGTGTTTTGTCATGTCTGTGTAAGTCACCGTACATTGCCCCTGTCAGCACCCTTATGCTCTCTGCATAGGCATGTGTGTTGCTGATGTGTATGTTGTCGGGTGAGTGGCTACGTGTGTGCCTTTAGAGTATCTGTGTGTGTTGCTCTGTACCTTGCTGTGTGCTCCTTGCATGTGTTTGTGTATGTTACCGAGTGTTGGACTACGCAAGTTCCCTTGCGTTGTGTACCTGTGTATATCACTAAGTGTATAGCTTTGCGCTGAGCCCTGCATATATCTGTGCCTGTATCGGAGACCCCTCGGGTCAGAGGCTTGCCAGCGAAGTAGTGAACCGTGGCGATCGTTGTCCCTGTGCCCTGTCCTTAGCGTACCTGTGCGTTGGCGCTGTGGGCGGAGCCAGATGAGGGGGCGGCGCGGAGGAGCACCAATTGGATGGTGCCGTGGGCATTGCCCTCCCAGGACATGGAGTGGCGTAGGGTCTCCATAGCGACGTGGTTGGAGAGGTCCAGCAGCTCCTCGCTGTTCACCACAATCAGCTGGTCATTGACCCGCAGGCGGCCGTCCTGGAGAGGGGAGTTGGTGGGAAGTAGTAGAGGTGGGGGAGAGCAGTGAGAGAGAAAGAGAGGGGTAGGAACAATGATAGAGTGAAAGAGGCATGGAGAAATTAAGGAGAGAGAGACAAGGAGGTGGAGAGAGAGAGAGAGATAATTTGTATGTAGTAGCTACTGTTATAGAGACCAAGACACACACACACACACACACACATTATATATATACACACACACACACACACACACACACACACACACACACACACACACACACACACACACACACACACACACACACACACACACACACACACACACACACACACACACACACACACACACACACACACACACACACACACACACACACACACACACACACGCACACACATATATATATATATACACCTGTGTGTGTGTGTGGAGTGAGTGAGTGAGACCGACATACAGAGACATGGCCAGAGGTACTAAAGACTCCCCAGTGCCACCAGCCCCATCAAGCCATTAGTCACCACTGACCTGTCATTAAGCAGCCCGCGCCGGGCCCTGACCTCTCACACCACCAATAACCTTCTGATCCTATCAGATCACACACAATTTCAAAGACATGCAAGCAAGCACACACACCAAGTAACACGTACAGGCAAGCAGAAGCCCACACACACACAGAGAATTACACATACGTGTGTGAGCAAGCGCACACACACACACACACACACCTTTAGACATGCACAAACAGGAAGTCAGACACAAACACACACACGTTTGTTTCACTATCCTTGTGGGGACCAAACAATTGTTTTTTAAAATCCTATTTTTCCAGGCCTCCCGGGTGGCGCAGTGGTTCAGGCAAAATCGGTGTCCAAAAAATATCCAAAAACTTGAAAATCGTCCCTAATTAAATCGGCCATTCCGATTAATCGGTCGACCTCTAAACCTAACCTCAATTCTAACCCTAAAGTTAAATAAATTCAAAAATGTACCTAACCCTAACCCTCTTTCCTTGTGGGGACCAGCAAAATGTCTCAACTTCTGGTCCTCACAAGGAAACTGACTTCCACATGACTTCTGGTCCCCACAAGAATAGTAACCCTCCCCCCACACAAAAACAAACAAAAACACACAAACACTGTCAGAATTGGGTTAGGTCCCAGTTTCAGTGTGAGGCTGTGGCTTCTCCTCCCCTGGCTGCCTGTAGAGAGACAGCCAGAGAGAGAGACACTGGGGACAGACAGATTGTCTCAGCCCTCCCTGCACACGCTCATTAGCTAGCCTCTTTAGAGTTTTCAATTAGCATTCACACACACACAGCGCAGGGAGAGAGCCTGTGACAACGAGCAACACGCACATGCAACACACAAGAAGAGAGAGACACGCGCACACATACACACCTCAGCCCCCCAAACATACGCACTTTCAATTTATGCTAAAATATCTCATCAACTTTCTCTCGCTCCAAGTTTGCCTTTAAATCTCTCAATCCCCTTTCTTCCCTGTTTCTTGTTTTTGAAAAAGGTTTGGACTAAAACATTTTGAGAAGGCAACCAGAAGAGGAGATAGAAGATCTCTTTTCAGAGTTTTTCTTTATTTTTACTATTTTCTACATTGTAGAATAATGGTGACGATATCTAAACTAGGAAATAACACATATGGAATATGTAGTAACCAGAAAAGTGTGAAACAAATCCAAATATATTTTATATTTGAGATTCTTCAAAGTAGCTACCCTTTGCCTTGATGACAGTTTTGCACACTCTTGGAATTCTCTCAACCAGCTTCATGAGGTAGTCATCTGGAATGCATTTCAATTAACAGGTGTGCCTTGTTAGAAGTTCATTTGTGGAAATTATTTCCTTCTCTAATGCGTTTGAGACACTCAGTTGTGTTGTGACAAGGTAGGGTTGGTATACAGAAGATGGCCCTATTTGGTAAAAGACCAGGTCCATATTACGGCAAGAACAGCTCAAATAGGCAAAGAGAAACGACAGCCCATCATTATTTTAAGGTCAGTCAATTTGGAAAATGTCGAAAAACAGTGCAGTCACCAAAATCATCAAGCACTATGATGAAACAGGCTCTCATGAGGACTGCCATAGGAAAGGAAGACCCAGAGTGATCAGCCCCCTCTTGTTCACCCATGACTGCGTGGCAAGCATGCCTCCAACTCAATCATCAATTATGCAGACTACGGTGGTAGGCTTGATTACCAACAACGATGAGACAGCCTATAGGGAGGAGGTGAGGGCTCTGGGAGTGTGGTGCCAGGAAAATAACCTCTCAACATCAACAAAATTAAGGAGATGATCGTGGACTTCAGGAAACTGCAGAGGGAGCACCCCCCTATCCATGTCGATGGGACCGCAATGGAGAAGGTGGAAAGCATCAAGTTCACAAACTTTTACAGATGCACAATTGAGAGCATCCTGTCGGGCTGTATCACCGCCTGGTACAGCAACTGCACCTCCAACAACCACAAAGCTCTCCAGAGGGTGGTGTGGTCTGCCCAACGCATTACTGGGGGCAAACTTCCCGCCCTTCTTGATACCTACAGCACCCGATGCCATAGGAAGGCCAAAAAGACGTCAGCCACCCGAGCCACTGCCTGTTCACCCCGCTATCATCCAGAAGGCGAGGTCAGTACCGGTGCATCAAAGCTGGGACCGAGAGACTGAAAAACAGCTTCTGTCTCAAGGCCATCAGACTGCTAAACAGCCATCACTAGCACATCAGAGGCTGCTGCCTATAGACATAGATTAGGAATTACTGGCCACTTTAAGGAAATGAAACACTAGCCACTTTAATAATGTCTCTGTATCTTGCATTACTCATCTCATATGTGTAAACTGTACTCTATACTATTCTACAGCATCTTAGTCACTCTAATTGTTTGTAAATATTGCATCAAGCATCTCATATATATATATATATATATATATATATATATATATACTGTACTCTGCCGCTACCTTAGTCCAACGCCGCTCTGACTTATGTATATATATCCTTAATCCATTCCTTACTTAGATGTTGTCACATTCTGACCTTAGTTCCTTTGATTTGTCTTTTGTTTTGGTATGGTCAGGGCGTGAGTTGGGTGGGTTGTCTATGTTAGACAAACTATGATTTTCTATTTCTGTGTTTGGCCTGGTATGGTTCTCAATCAGAGGCAGCTGTCAATCATTGTCCCTGATTAAGAACCATATTTGATGGCCTGTTTTCCATTGTGTTTTGTGGGTGGTTGTTTCCTGTTTAGTGTTTTTGTTTCACATTTCAGGACTGCTTGTCGTGTTTGTTGTTTTGTCTAGTGTTGCATATTTCATTAAATAATATGAACACTTACCACGCTGCACCTTGGTCCTCCTCTCCTTCCCCAGACGACAAGCGTTACAGATGTACGTGTATTTTGGGTATGTTGTTTAACTGTTAGATATTACTTGTTAGATATTACTACACTGTCAGAGGTAGAAGCACAAGCATTTCGCTACACCCGCAATAATATCTGCTAAACACGTGTATGTAACCAATAAAATTGTCTTTGATTTGCAGAGGATACATTCATTTGAGTGCACCTCAGATAACAGCCAAAATAAATGCTTCACAGAGTTCAAGTAACAGACACATCTCAACAAACTGTTCAGAGGAGACTACGTGAATCAGGCCTTTATGGTCAAATTGCTGCAAAGAAACCACTACTAATAATACCAATAATAAGAAGAGACTTGCTTGGGCCAAGAAACACGAGCAATGGACATTAGATCACTGGAAATCTGTCCTTTGGTCTGATGAGTCCAAATTTTTGATTTATGGTTCCAACTGCCATGTCTGAGACGCAGAGAAGGTAAACGGTTCCCACCGTGAAGCATGGAGGAAGTGGTGTGATGGTGTGGGGTGCTTTGCTGGTGACATTGTCAGTGATTTATTTAGAATTCAAGGCACACTTAACCAGCATGGCTACGACAGCATTCTGCAAGGATACGCCACCCCAGTTGGTTTACTCCTAGAGGGACTATCCTTTGTTTTTCAACAGGACAATGACCCAACACACCTCCAGGCTGTGTAAGGGCTATTTGACCAAGGAGAGTGATGGAGCGCTGCATCAGATGACCTGGCCTCCACAAACACCCGAAATCAACCCAAATGAGATGGTTTTGGATGAGTTAGACCGCAAAGTGAAGGAAAAGCAGCCAACAAGTGCTGAGCATATGTGGGAACTCCTTCAAGATTGTTGGATAACCATTCCTCATGAAGCTGGTTGAGAGAATTCCAAGAGTGTGCAAAACTGTCATCAAGGCGAATGGTGGCTAATTTGAAGAATCTCAAATATATAATATATTTTGATTTGTTTAACAATTTTTTGGTTACTACATGATTCCATATGTGTCATTTCATAGTTTTGATGTCTTCACTACTATTATACAATGTAGAAAATAGTAAAAAAAATAATGAAAAACACTTGACTGAGTAGGTCTGTCCAAACTTTTGACTGGTAGTGTAGGTAAATTGCAGTTGGTCCAGAACAAAGCAGCGTGTATCGCCACTAGATGTACACGGAGGGCCAGTGTCGGTAACATGCATGTCAATCTCTCCTGGCTCAAAGTTAAGGAGAGATTGACAGCATCAATATTGGTCTTTGTGTGATGTACTGATGTGTTGAAGGTCGCAAACTGTCTCTTCAAGCAGTTGGCACACAGTTCAGACACTCATCGGTACAACACAAGACACGCATCCAGAAGTCTCTTCACAGTCGCCAGGTCCAGAACAGAGGCTTGGAAAAAACAGTATTAAATCGAGCTATGAAGACATGGAACTCTTTGCCACACCAGGTATCTCAAGCTAGCAATAAAACCAGGGTTAAAAAAAAACAACTAAAATAATACATTACTGCACAAAAGGGGACTGTGAAGAGAAACATCCATTTTATATATCTTGTATTATAATTTGCACTGTATTATGCATTAGAACTAGATATAGTATGTATGTACTGAGATGTAGACTGTGTGAGACGTTTTAAATTGATGTAGTTCAGTCCTTGACTAACAATGTTCTGTACCATGTATTATGTCATGCTTCATGTGGACAGAAAGAGTAGCTGCTGCTTTTGCAGCGGCTAATGGGGATCCTAATGAATACCAAATACCTCTGAGAGAAGAGTTTATAAGTCCAGTTTGAGGCTTCCATCGAAGTACTGATGTACTAGTATTGCTCAAGTACCTCATCTCCCTGTTCCCAGTGCAGGCCTTATCTACACAGGGACACAACACCTGCCCTACTGCTTTCATCTGATCTGTGGAAAGAGATGGGAACCAGGGGAGTTCAGAGTGTATCTATCAACTCCAAGTGTCACTACAGTGATGGAGTGTGGCCCTCAGTGGAAGAGTCTAGAAAGGGCCCTCAATCCGATCCACCCGAAAAGAGAAAAGTCTAAAAAGTCTGAGCACACTGCCAGAGGGCCGAGGTCAATGGGGTCACCAGGGGTCAGAGGTCAGGGGAACTGAAACAGATGTGGGCTTCAGACTGGACAGGACTGCTGAGTATCGGGGTTTACAGAGTAAAGAGAAACAGATGGGACAGAGAGAGCCGGAAGATGGAAGGAAAGCGACAGTAGAAAGGGAACCAAGGTGGAGAGAGAGACAGAAAGAGAGCAGGCTGAGCGAGAATTGGAAAGAGGAAAAGAGAGACAACAGAGAAAGGAAACATTGAGATAGAAAAAAGGCCGAAGCAAAACAGCACCATTCATTCCTGCTTCTGTACCTTGAAGACGACCCCTCCGCAAATGATGGACTTGATGAAGATGCCCAGGTCCTCGGCCCTTCTCCCGGGACTTGTTGCCCTTGAGGCTGATGCCCAGGCCGGCCGAGCCAGTGTCGTTCAAGAGCACCTCGAACATCAGCTGCTCCCGCCCATCCTCCAGCACCAGGGGGCTTGCCTCCTCCCTTTTCTGAAAGAGGGAAAGAAGAATGAAGAAGAGGACAGAGAGAGATTGTTTTGATAGTGAAACAAGCATAGGGCAGTTAATGAAAAAAAAAATACAACGCTGAGAGTGAAATAGACACACAGAAAATGAAACATCTCGTCAAAGGTGAAAACAGTCAAACACAAGAAGAGGATATTTGCATTATGGATCCAAGGTGGTGGAAAATGGGTGAGGGGAGGAAGAATAAATTTTAAAAAAGAGGAAGAGGATGATGGGAAGTGAGAAGGAGCAGGTGGTGAGAAAGAGAGAACGAGGGAGGAGACGGCAGGCAGAGAGGTAATTCCATTTGAACATGAAAGGCAGACAGAGAGCGTGCCATTTCAAAAGGAAGCACAATAACCTTTTTATACATCCTTCTAGAGAGCGATGGAGGGAGGGCGACAGGGGGATCATTTAAAAGTAATAACCCATCCCTGGAGATACCCACTCTCCCATTCACTCTCTCCCCCCCTCGACAGTCTCCCCCCCCCTCTTTTCTCTCTCCTCCTTCATCCCACTCTTAACGTGAACAAAATGACCCGGTGGTTCGGGGAGCGAGAATTGGCTACCAAATGAAAGAAAGAGAGAGAGAAGACAAAGAAATGGCAACAAAAGAAAAGAAAAATGTCTGTCATTATGACAGAGTGGTGAGAGAGAAAGTGGTGCTAGGGTTTTGTCACCAGGGAAACAGGCCTGTAAAGAGGTGCTTTGAGGCTCTTTCACATAGCCGGCCTATTTTCCTGTGAGGAGGAGAGCGAACAACGCAGGTGGGGAAAAATACTGTGTGTACTGTATATGTTTACATTTGTTAACAATAATGGTGTGTGTTACGCCACATTAGTCTAAACTAAGAGACACCGAGTGTGTATGTGAAGTGTCTGTGATTTTGTTTTTGCACAGCTGCCCAATATAAAATCCAAAAGCTCATTGAGCTGCTTTTCTTCATACCTTATCTGTTATTGGAAGCAGATTTATTTTGAACCTCACAGGTTGCCATATAATATGGCCAGCGGTCTAGCGACAGAGGCAGGAAAGAACGGCTCAGTCTAGCTTTACAGGTTTCTCACTATAATCCCACTAGTGTTGGGTGACATTCACCTGAGTCCTGAGGAGGCCCTTGTTTAGCCAACAGAACACCCCCACTGTTCTCCACCCCTTGATCCTCAGCAGGGGAAGACCTGACAGCCTCTTTACCTGGGGAGAGCCCCTTAGGAAAATGGGCAGTCTAGTCTGGGGCCTCACTCTCATGGAGCTCCATCACCATCACCTCGAGCTATTGTGGAAACTCCGTTGTACACTGAGTAGTAAAGATGGGAAGCTTTCATTCGGAACGAGGCTCCATTTATTCTTTATTCAATGGAGTCAGTGAGAAGACTGATGCAAGGATCCAGCAATCCAGCTCAGACTAGACACTTTGACAGCTGACGTGACAGACAGACTGGTCTCGTTGGGCATCTCTATCCCTGACACACATCCATAATGGAGAGGAGGAGAAGAGGAGAGGTGGAATCTGAAGAGACGTAACAGCTGCAGGATATTCCATTGTCAGTGTAAGGGGAGAGATATTCCAGCAGCACTTTGTAACTGAAGTTATTTAAACTTTTTTATGAATGTCTTTGGTTTGATCTGTTGATGCAAAGAGCTGTCTTTTTGGGTCACTGTGTGGCAGGCTAAGTTAAACACACACACACAAGATATGTCCACTGTTTTTAAGGGACTAAACCACATTTAAACAGCCAACTAAATCTCCCGGTGTAAGACACACACCCCTGGTGGTCCACACACACACACACACACACATATATAATCCCCCCCCCCCACACACACACACAGAGCAAAACCCTTCCATTCCTGAGCCCTGTGGCTCCACTGGCGCACAACACGCCTCATTGTCTCTCCTCAAGTGCTTGTTAACAGGCTTTAAGAGGGGAGACCACCCCTGATCAGAGGAACGAGGAAGACAAAAGGAACCTTTCTACCCATGGGGAAGAAGAAGAGGTGGGAGTGTAAGGAGACCGATTAATACACACTCCTGTCAGCCGGGCTTCTGAAAAGACGCTTTTCAAAGTGGCAGATTAGCGACGAGAGCGACATTCAATTAAGATGAGATCTTTCTCGCTACTGCTCGATCGGAGAGAAGTCTGCCAATTATTGAAAGTAGTGTAGAGTTCCTATGTTCCCTGTACCTGTGCCTCATTAGGGGGAGGAGGGGAAGCCAAATTGCTGATGGTTGGGATCATTTGTGTGTGTGTGTTTGTGACCTTGAGTGGTTAGCTACCATGGTTCCAGGACACAACCACCCTGGTGCCAACCCAAGAATGAGAAAAGAAGTGCAGAGGAGTGGAGAAGGGAGAGGAAGCAGCTCTATGCGTGATGGGCATGCCGACAGCTCTATGCGTGATGGGCATGCAGACGTGTAGGTGACCACCACGCTGAGCTTGTCCGAAGACGGACGGACAGAAAGACAAAAGGAGCTTTCGACCAACGCAGCTCACTTTTAAAGGCGAGTCGAGACTGATTGAGATCTACAAACCACCTTGCATCACAAATTCAATCCGAAGGACAAACTAAACACTGACAATCAAGTCCAGATCAGGTTTTTATCAGCAAGTTATTCTTGAAAGGCGAGGATCACACCTCGATTCAAACTACTAAGAACAGGCCCGGGACCCAGTCACCTATTCTTATTGTCTAAGTA
The DNA here is from genome assembly GCF_021184085.1 of Oncorhynchus gorbuscha. Lineage (NCBI taxonomy): Eukaryota > Metazoa > Chordata > Actinopteri > Salmoniformes > Salmonidae > Oncorhynchus > Oncorhynchus gorbuscha. The sequence continues at coordinate 51,657,772 of NC_060195.1, read as the reverse complement.
ACCGGAGTCATGTTCTGTGCATGTGCAAATTGAACTTGAAGCTATCATTTCGCTTCTAAACAAGGGCCTCAGGTCATCTGATGGACAGCACAGTTTGTGGCTTGCATGAATATTTCCAAACAATATTAATAAGCATGTGGCAGTAATTTAGATGGCAGTATACTGTGAGCGTATAAAACATTAAGAATTCCCCCCCCTTTCCCCTCATAAGGGCCTCAATTCGTCAGGGCATGGACTCTTCAAGGTGTCGAAAGCATTCCACGGGGGCGCTTTCCTAGCCACCGGGCTTCAACATCTGCATTGCTTGCTGTTTGGGGTTTTAGGCTGGGTTTCTGTATCGAACTTGGTGACATCGGCTGATTTAAAAGGTCTTTAGAAATCAATTTGATTGATTGATTGACTCCAATGATTCTCACAGTTGTGTCAAGTTGGCTGAATGTCCTTTGGGTAGTGGACCATTCTTGATACACACAGGAAACTGTGGGGCATGAAAAACCCACCAGCATTGCAGTTCTTGGCGCACTCAAACCAGTGCGCCTGGCACCTTCTGCCATCCCACGTTCAAAGGCACTTTGTGCGGAGTCAGAAGAATATTTTTAGCTTAGGGGTTAGGTTTAGGTTTACACATGGGGTTACAATAAGGGTTAGGGTAAGGGGTTAGGTTGAGGGAAAATAGGATTTTGAATGGAAGTACATTTTAGGTCCCAACAAGGACAGAATAACAACGTACGTGTTACCGGCCAAATTGTCCGGGAGAACGGAAAAAAAACAATGCAAAATCATGCTTTTTATTCATTGATGGAAATATCAATGTGCTTCAACTTCAAAGGCAAAATGACTACAGGCTAATAAATCCTCAAGCTGCTTGGAAATTAGTATTGGGTGTGTGTGTGTGTGTTTCTATTTCTACTCACACATAAGACATCAGGTCTTCATAAGGGACCTTAGCTGAAGATTGTGTTGATTGTCCTTGTTTCCAGTGTGCCCGTCGAGGGGGGGATTCTTTCTCCAAAACAGAGTAAATACGGCCTCAAGAATGCGACTTCTTGAGGATAAAGCATTAAGGCTGATGGGCATCACAAGTTGCTCCAAGGAGTTGGGCAGTTTTGACTTCCCAGCAGCAGCGGTTCTGTTGTTGGGGGGGGGGGGGGGGGGGGGGGGGGGGGGCTAAATAGATGGGTCTTTGTATTGGGGGCTTTGTGAGCGCAGTTGCAGTATTAGGGTTGTGACTGAGGCAGAATAAGGAGAGAAGACAAGTCTTATGAACGTATGTGTTTGCTGTACAACGGACCACAATTGCATCTAAATGTGGAAGTTTAAGGTATTGGAATGAGTTGTGGTCGATTGTGTGTGTGTGCGCCTGCCTGCGTAAGTTCTGTCTGTGAGCATTGCTAAACTTGAGTGAGGGTGAACATGTACATGAGTTTGAAGGACATGAAACTATATTTGAGGAGGAGGCCTGCAGAGAAGATAAGGGGTTCATCTTTAAGGGAATCTAACTTCAACAGCCCAGATAAAGACAGAGTTCAAAAAGAACAAGATAAGAGGAAGTCAAGAAGCACCTTAGTGTGGATGTTGTGGAAATGTTGGGTATTTTAATGAGGGCTAATGTGAACACGGTGTGTATGTGTGCATGAGTGCGTGTTTCCATGTGAATATGCATCGTTCACTACAAAGCGTCGGAGTTGTCCCTCCTGAATGCTTTGAAGTTGAGGAAATTGAATAATGTGAATAATCACAGGAGTAGTGAGTGGCACACAAGGACAGAGCTCTGTTTTCTGAGAGGACCAACACACACACACACACACAGGACACGCACACACACACACACTGCAATACACAGGACACGCACATGCACACACACGCTCCTTTAGGGTACCACCGGGGCAGTTGACAGGCAGCTTATTTAGATAAAGGGGCCAAAACACGCCACCCGGCTAGGAGTCAGAAAGGTCTCTGGCCACAGCTAAACGGTCACTTAACACCTGCGTTTGTCGGCACGCACCACTTCCTGCGAGGCCACAGGGACGTGTGTGTGACTTCCTGTCAGCCTCTGAGTCAACAAACCCAGATAAGGGCAGGAAGAGGAATGGGGCTCTGGGTACGTGTGCTGGGCCTGGGTGTGTGTGTGTGTCAGTGCTTGTTTGGAGGTGAGGGCATGCGTGCAGGGGGGCAAAAGGGCAGTTGAAAGAGGTTGAACGCCTTTCACTAGTAATAGAAAGATAAAGACGTTTCAAGGGGTAACAACATGTACAAGACAAGGAGGGGAAAGGTGGAAATTCCTGGTAACGTATCTGCATCAAAGATCATGCAGAGTCAAGAGCAATTGAAGGTGGCTAGAGAGAGATACAGTGCCTTGCGAAAGTATTCGGCCCCCTTGAACTTTGCGACCTTTTGCCACATTTCAGGCTTCAAACATAAAGATATAAAACTGTATTTTTTTTGTGAAGAATCAACAACAAGTGAGACACAATCATGAAGTGGAACGACATTTATTGGATATTTCAAACTTTTTTTACAAACCAAAAACTGAAAAATTGGGCGTGCAAAATTATTATATGAAAAAGAGATTACACACAAAATACTTGACAGTTTACAGACATTCACACGTAGGTGTGTGCGCGCGCATTAATCAGTTACACATACATGTCAGTACATACACACAACAACAAGTGACATGGGTGAGAGGCATTGTGTCGTGTGACGTTACTTTATTTGTTTTTTGAAACCTGGTTTGCTGTTCCCTTGCGCTTTATAAGACGTAAGGGAGTTCCATGCACTCATGGCTCTGTATAATACTTTATGTTTCCTTGAATTTGTAGTTAATTTTACAAGCGCTCCACACCTGTTGAATATAGCCGGTGTCAGCAAACGTTGGTAAAAAAAGGGTAATTAAATTGTTGCCAGCAGCAAAGTAACAGTCACCAACGCTGTGGATAACATGAAAACTGCCTAACCAGCTCTGCTAGGGCAGGTAGAATGGTCAGAGTGGTCTCATTTGTGTCTGGAAGTAGCTAACCAACGTTAGCTTGGGTGCTTGACGTTTTAAGGTCAGAACTCTCAAATTAACCCTACTCCTCGGCCCGAGCGTCCAGTGTGCTCTCCGAGAGCGAAACGCTCTGAATTTATGAGTGCACTCTGGCACTCCATATTGGATTTAAGAACTCACACAAATGTAAAATGTCAAACTAGAGGGCCTCCCGAGTGGCGCAGTGGTCTACGGCACTGCAGTCCTAGCTGTGCCATGGGAGACCCATGGGGCAGCGCACAATTGGCCCAGCGTTGTCCGGGTCGGGGGGGGTTTGGCGGGCAGGGATGTCCTAGTCCCACCGCGCACTACTGACTCCGCACAACAACCAACAACACGGTCGCCAGGTGTACGGTGTGCTTCCGGGTTAAGTGGGCATTGTGTCAAGAAGCAGTGCGGCTTGGTTGGGTTGTGTTTCAGAGAACGCATGTCTCTCGACCTTCGCCTCTCTCTCTCTCTCGAGTCCGTACAGGAGTTGCAGCGACTAAACAAAATTGGATACCACGAAATTGGGGAGGAAAAGGGGTAATAAAAAGTCTAACTAGTCATTTGTTATGCTAACTAACTAGCAACAGCATCAACGTCTGGTAGACAGGTGAAGAGCTAGTACGCTCAACTGAACAGTATGCTAAAATGAACTAATAATATATAGTATGTAGTATATACTCATTATGTAGTATACAGTGCATTAGTATGGGTATTCGAACACAGCTTAGGTCTTTCTTTGCAGCACTTGATCATATGACTGGACAACAATCATGATAAGATAAAACTAGCGCCTGCAGGACTGGAGAGTGATGTCAAAAAAGCAGAGCATTACGGACAGACCTGTCCCCATCATCACGACCCCACATCATCCCATCACGTCACAATAAGGTCACTTGGTGTGCTAATAAATGCAGGGTGACATCTCCCCACTTGCCCTGCATCCAGTGTGGGGCTTAGTGGGTTCCTCCCGAGTAAACTGGTGATCAACTTCCACTGGTCTGCTGTGGGGCGCTCTCTGCTAGCACCACATTCCCTTTATAGTGCACACGGGTCCTGGTCAAAAGTAGTGGTACTATAAATGGAATAGGGTGCTATTCGGGATGCAGACCTCAGCCAAAAGCCAGCGGAAAAACAGTTTTATGTGGATTAAGAGGAGGACTGCCTTCAATTTCACGTGTGAGCAGGCCTCACACTGCCTGATGGAGGAAGGTGAAGGGAGAGAAGGAAGGTGAGGGGAGGGAGAGAGAGGTATCCGGAGATATCATTCCCTCTCGCATGGCTCCTCTCCCTGTGGACTCAGTTTGATTTCAAGAGTGCGTGTGTGTGTGTGTGTGTGTGTGCGTGCGTGTGTGTGTCCAACTCACATGAGTATCTATTTGTGTGTTTGTGCATGCACGCTTGTGTGTGCACGTGCCTCCAAGCAATGAGTGAAAACTGCCACCTTGGTGAGCAGTGGAGAAAAGTCAAAAGAGGCATACTAAAAGATAGTGAGTGATAAAATCTCATCTGGCAGCTAAGCTTCTGCCTACCTTCCATTAACGCTTCTAAACCTCCTAGCAGTCACTCACAGTGGGAGAGTAGTCTTTAAAGGGGAAATCATTATTTGCTACATCCATTTTTTGACTTATAAATTACTGGTATGTACCCAATGGTTCTTGATGAATGTAATTTATGAATGCCTTATGAGCTTAGTTCAACTGTCGTACCCCATCAGATCACAAAATATAAGCTTGTTTGCTCCCAAGTGGCACAGCGGTCTAAGGCACTGCATCTTAGTGCAAGACACCCTGTTTCAAATCCAGACGATATCACATTTGGCTCAGTTTCGTCCGGGTTTGGCCGTCATTGTAAATAAGAATTTGTTCCTAATTGACTTGCCTAGTTGAATAAAGGTTAAATAAATAAAATATACATTTACTCAAATGTTTGTAAACAAAGTAAATGTAAACAAAATAATTGAAAAAGCACAATATAGCCTCAAAATATGGTTATAACTATCTAAACTATTGATTTGAGAGTGGTTACATTTCTCCAGCCCCATACCTCAGCTTTATACCGAAACAGGGGCGGGGATAAATTATTGTTTCTACAGCTGATTGACGCTTTAACCATGGAAGAGCACAACCACAATCTAAGACTAGGTTTACACAGGCAGCCCAATTCTGATCTTTTGGCAAAATATCTGATGTGAATAATAACAGAATTGGGCTGCCTGTGTAAACACAGCCTAAGAACTCAGTTCCCAATTTATCAGTTTTCTAGGATGATTAATTTCACTGAATCGACTGGATTGAAAACTAAATTGACCCCAACACAGCAACACATTATACCTTTACAAAAGTACAACAATCTGTTGTGGGGCTTAGTGGGTTCCTCCTGGTTCAATTGCTGCAAAGAAAACACTACCAAAGGACACCAATAATAAGAAGAGACTTGCTTGGGCCAAGAAAAACAAGCAATGGACATAAGACCGGTGGAAATTTGTCCTTTTGTGGTTCCAACCGCTGTGTCTTTATGAGATGCGGTGTGGGTAAACAGATGATCTCTGCATGTGTATTTCCCACCGTAAAGCATGGAGGAGGTGGTGGTGTGATGGTGCTTTGCTGGTGACACTGTCTGATTTACTTAGAATTCAAGGCACACTTAACCAGCATGGCAGCCATAGCATTCTGCAGCGATACGCCATCCCATCTGGTTTGGCCTTAGTGGTACTATAATTTGTTTATCAACAGGACAATGACCCAACACACCTCCAGGCTGTGTAAGGGCTATTTGATCAAGAAGGAGAGTGATGGAGTGCTGCATCAGATGACCTGGCCTCCACAATCCCCCGACCTCAACCCAATTGAGATAGAAAAGCAGCCAACAAGTGCTCAGCATATGTGGGAACTCCTTCAAGACTGTTGTAAAAGCATTCCAGGTGAAGAGAATGCCAAGAGTTTGCAAAGCTGTCATCAAGGCAACTGGTGGCAATTTGAAGAATCTCAAATATAAAATATATTTAGATTGGTTTAACACTTTTCTGGTTACTACATGATTTCATAATGTGTTATTTCATTGTTTTGATGTCTTAAGTATTATTCTACAATGTAGAAAATAGTCAAAATAAAGAAAAACCCTTGAATGAGTACTGTAGGTTTTCTAAAACTTTTGACCGGTAGTGTACATCGAAATTGCCAGGCAGTATATTAACTATCTGCCATCTAACCATCTGACCAACATTTATTGACTTGATTAATTACATAATTCTTAGCTAAGTGGTATAGTCATGCGATTCATTGGCTATCTACTCCGATTTCAGAGCACTCTCGTGCAGAATAACTGATGAATTTACGAACACTCAACACCCGTTGAATATGGCCGATGTCGGTAAAACATCAGCAAAATAAAAAAGTTATTTAATTGTTGCCAGCAGCACAATTACAGTCACCAACGCACTGGATAACATGAACAGCCTAACCAGCTCTGCTAGGGCAAGTAAAATGCTCAGTGAGGTGTTCTCTCATTCGTGTCTGGAAGTAGCTAGCCAACGTTAGCCAGTTAGCTTGGGTGCCTGACTGCCATTGAATGCTCGGATCAACCCTTTTCCTCAGCCAGAGCGTCCAGTGTGAGCTCTGTACTCTGACAACGGTCTGGATTTACGAATGCCCAGAGAACACTCTGGCACTCCAGCTTGAATTTACGAACACACCCGAAATCATAAAATGTTTAGTTAGTCATTTGTTAAGCTAACAAGCTAGCAAGAGGTTGCATAGCAGCAGCATCAACTTCCGGTAGACAGGCCTGACGGAACACTTCCTGGGACCTGTGGGTGTGAGGAAGTGACATCATCAATGTCCGCCTCTGGAGGACATGACTGAAGATTGAGAATACTGTTATATCAGACTTAATTGTAAGGTTTTCCACTATGTACACCAAGCACAGAGCTTCCATTGGTATCAACACCCGTACAAACTCAAGCTTACTAAGTTCTCATTCAACACCCGCATTGACTAGAGGTCACAGACTAGACCCTCAAGAGTCAATTCACTAGAGACAAGTAGTCTTTAGACAAGTAATCTATAGTAGTAGTCGTCACTAGCAGCAACTGCTTATCCAGAACCAGTGTCAGACCTATTGTCAAGCCTCTTCTGGGCTATACTATCAGATCTAACAAGGTCCACCTCTTTTACTGGGCATTTCATTCAGGTAGGGGATTAGACAATCCTCCTTGATGCCCACCAATTCCTTCTCTTTTTACTGTTTGTCTATCTCTTATCTTTCTCACTCACTAGCCCCACTCCTTTTGAAGTCTAACCAAATGCTGTGATGGTCATAAATGAACCTATTCCCGACAACAGTGAAGCGAGAGAATGAGTGTTTCTCGCTTTCGTTTTCTCTCTCACACGCTTTTGTTGCTGTGAAGATGGGGTGTGAGATAAATCCAGGAATAGGGAGGATTTGTAAGAGCAGGGATTAAGAAGGGCTACTAATAAAAGGGAAACTGAGTGACAGACCGGCCTCATACTGGTAGATTTGTGATAGTGTAGGGCAGGCTTGCATCCAAAATGACACAGGACACGTCTCAAATGGCAACCTATTCCCTACATAGTGCACTACTTTTGACCAGGGACTTATGGGTCAAAAGGAGTGCACTATAAAGGGAATACAGAGACATTTGAAACTCATCCTGCGATAGCGTAGAGCCGAGGTACGTACTGGGCAAATGTCTTGTCCATTAGCTCGGTGCCGCTAATCTGAACGATGCACTCATCCTCCCGGAAAAGGCCCTCTCTCTTGGAGCGACTATTCGCCTCGATACTTTTAATGTGCAGGCCCAGGGTCCTGAGAACAGATGATAAACACAGTCTGAACACACACACACAAACAGCCTTCAATGCATGGGTAGGGAATGTGTAAGAGAGTGCGTGAAAGTGAGTGAAAGTGAGTGCGTGTGCGTTCCTCACCGTCCACTCAGCGAGGAGCAGTAGGAGACGACATGGATCCCCAGCGGTCCCTGTTCTCCAGAGAGCTCCCCACTGTCTCGGTCAGGGGGCTGAAGAGACAAAACACACAGTCAAGAGATAAGGGAGTTTGTGTTTGTCAATCTCACTCACGCACAAACATGGTAACAGGAACACAGATACCTACAAATAGGAACACACAGTAATACATACACCCACATCCCTTTTCTAGAGTACGTTCAGTCTTTACATTTACAAGATCTTACTGGCACTTGTGAGATGAACACACACACACACACACACACACACACACACACACACACACACACACACACACACACACACACACACACACACACACACACACACACACACACACACACACACACACGGGTTAAAGGAACAACAAATACATCTATCTCTGGGTGCAAGTTAACCTCCCCTTTCATGTAAAAAAGTAATGACCATAGTGCTTCTAGGGAAAGCAGATTATTTTGTACATTTATTTACCTGCAAGTTTGACCAATTCCAATCCCCTTGCTTAAGGGGTCCTGTGTCCTTTGAGATAATTTTTTATGAAGAAGGACTGAGAAGCTCAGTTCTGATTGCTTTTTAAAAAGGACATTCTACTCCCAAATGAATAAAAATGTCATTATCCTGACACCATCTAAAATAAAATTTCCACCTCGAGAAATTAGCCCAATAACATATTGGTAAGAATTGAGAAAAAATGCGTAAAGATTTGTGCCATTAGCAGTTTTAGTTGAGCGCCGCGGTGGTGGTGAGCATTATAGATGGTTTAATTCCCTTCATCTGAACATCAGTGTCAGCAACAATCGTGCATGTCAGTCCAGCACACAAAGCGTAACAGTGAAAATAAAGTTGTGTATTTCGTAGAACAGACATGCTTCTGTATTAGGCTGGCATCTCCAAACCAGCCCACCCCCGAACACCCCAGAGACTTTTATCGTGGATCTACACGGATCTCAAAAAACGACCTCTCTAGAATCCATATGATGTATATACGTTGCAGTGACAGAACTTAAACACTTGCAAAACAGAGACAAAAAACAGAGTCACACTCTCTCCCCCCTTCCCTCACTCTCTGAGCCAGACAGTGGTTGAGTGAACAAGGTCAAGGTGAATTAACTGGCATTTACATGGTCCAGCTGCGCTTATGCAAGAGTGTGAAACCTGCCCTGTCAGGTTGTATAAGTATGATGCTGGAGCGTGGTGGAGCGGAGAGGTGTGTGATGCTAGGTTTAGCTGCTTGCCTTTCGAACGTGATTGGTTTCAGGCCACAGGGCATGCTGCCCTTCGACCTAGTGTGTGTCCCAAATGGCACCCTTTTCTATATATAGTGCACTACTTTCGACAAGAGCCCCATGACTTTGTTCAAAAGTGGTGTATTATAGAGGGAACATGGTATCATTTGGGACGCATTCCAAGACCGTATACACACACCCTCTACTGTAACAAATCTTTTTCGCGTACACACATACCAGGCTGCCATTAGACCCTAGTAGACAGAGGGGAAGGATTCTCACAGTGAATGTGCATAGATTTACCAACACACCACTGAGCAGGGGAATGGAGCTAATGACTAGATCTGGCTGGCAACAAATCTACACACGTACACACTCAAATGTGCATCAAAAGACCCTGTATGCCCAGTTGAGAACCGGGATACTGCCTCTGGAAATTGAAGTATGTAGGTCCAATGCCATCGATGAAGAAAAGTGGCTATGTACAGCCTGCAATTTAGGGAAGAAGAATGAACGGGATGGAGAATGAATGGTACTTTCATTTTACTGTACTTTTACTGTAAACCATGGCAATTCTGGATTAGTGATTAAGACAAACTTGAATGGATATTTAGAAAAATAAGTGTTCCTGGGTGCAAATGTTATTTCCAAAGCTTAGAAGATAAGACAATGTTTTTATGTTTTAAGTTTAAACTATTTATTTCCCTAGGAAGGCTTTCTGAACACATCTACATTAATGTGGATGCTACCATGATTCACGATAATCCTGAAAGAATCTTGAATAATTGTGTGAGAGCGTTACAGAGGCACAAAGATACCCCCACGAGATGCTAACCTCTCACCATTTCCAGTACCAGGGGAGGTGAAGCTCTCACCATTACCAGTACCAGGGGAGGTGAAGCTCTCACCATTACCAGTACTAGGGGAGGTGAAGCTCTCACCATTACCAGTACCAGGGGAGATGAACCTCTCATCATTACCAGTATAATACAATTATTATGGATATATTAATGTAATATTTTGTTTAAAATGTTTAAAACAATCCAAATAAAAGTTCTACCACAGCGACAATGTTATTTTTGCGAAGCCTATTAGGAGTTTGGACATATAAAGTTTGTATGTGAAAACTATAACGTTTTATACATTTTTTTTAATGTGAACTCACTTCACTTGTAAATAAGAGGGAGGCTTGCGCTACCGTTGCTGACACATGACCAGATCGAATGCACTGCTGGAGCGCTGATTAAGCTCAGAAAACCAGGTGTTTTAATCAGTGTATGCTTACTTCGATTTTGAACTTTCAAGCTAAGCAGAGTAAAGCGTTTACATGGCTATTGCCATATTCAGCCTACTGCCATAATCAGTTTAATATCGAAGTATTAGTGTGCATGTAAACGTACTCATTGTCTTACAGGCCCATGTGGGCTGGGCATCATGAAGATGAATAATACATACGCAAAAACACAACTACTTTCCCTCTCTCGCGCACACACACACACACACACACACACACACACACACACACACACACACACACACACACACACACACACACACACACACACACACACACACACACACACACACACACACACACACACACACACACACACACACACACACACACACACCAAGGATGACCTGCTGGCTGGCTGCCTGTCCTGCTCGTTAGGGCAGTGTAATTAGTTGTGGTTCTGGGGGTCTGCTACAAACACAGGAGAACCGACTATCACTCATACACACAGACAGGAGAGAGGGAGGGAAGGAAGGTGGAGAGAGGGAGAGAGAGAGAGAAGGAGAACAGGAGCCTGATTAGAGTGGTTATGCATCAAAGAAAAAGGGAGCGAGGGGTAGAAAGAGAGAGGGAGCTCGAGAGAGAGGGAAAGAGAGAGGGGGAAAGAGGGGGGAGAGAGAGGAATGAGCATCAGGTAAGTCAGCAAAAGAGGAATAAAAGGATGAAAGGGAAGGTGAGAGAAAACGAGATGCAAGCAAATCAACCTGAATGAGCAAGGTAATCAACTGCCTATCATATAAGCCTTTATCAATAACACAGGACCATGTTAGTGGAGAGCAGAAAGGACATGGTAGACACACACACTAGAGAAACACAGATGCACATATGCACACACTCGCCCTCTCCCTCCCCTTAGCATCCACTTCAGATCCATTTGCTGTTTCCTGAAAGCAACACTAAGACAAACAAATGAGCTTAAAAAGGTATGTGTGCCGAGGTGGAACAATGGAGGAAAGAAGGGTGTGTGTGTGTTTGAGTGTGCACGTTAGTGACAGAGAGCGAAAAAGAGCGAGAGAGAGAGAGAGGAAGCATGCGTGTGTGTGTTCGCACGTGATTTGTTAGCAATTGTGCATGTAGACGACTGTAATTTTATTAAGGTAGATAGGTGAATACATATCATTTTAAGGTACAAGCACCACTAGTATGGATGCATGTTTGCATGCATTCAATTTAGGTAAGGCTGTGTGAGCCTCAATGTACAATGAACATAACTGGATGTGTGAGTATGTGTTAATGTCACTTCATAGAGGTTGTGCACAGTACAATCCAGTACTGTATGTATGCAGTGTGTGAGTGTCAGTGTGAGTGAGTGAGTGAGACCCTAGTGAAGTTTAAAAAGAATAGTGTGACAGTGGAGTCCTCCCTCTCTCTCAAATGATGCCAGCCATGTAGGGAATGAACCTGACCCATTCCACCCAGATACAACCCGTACTCAATTCTAACATATCCTGGACTTTCCAGTGACTGTTTTCTCTTCTGTCCTTTCTCAAAACAACCCTTCCCTAGTCATTATACTGCACACACTAATGACTACCATAATGATCCTCATACATTAGTTATGTCCCTGAGCTCTACACACACACGGGTGCAAACTCCCACACATGCGCAAATGCACACACGCACGTGTGAATACGCACAAGCATACAAACTGCGGTTTCCTCTGATCTTATCTATGGGAACTCTATCACTATCAAAGGCCGTGCTCTCTGACTATCAGCGCTGTGATGTCCTTGTTTATTTCTGGTTGAAAGCCACAGCTCAGTGCTTTGGAGATAAACTGGTGAAAGAGAGACACAAACTCATCACTGTCATTTATTATATTTCTCTTTTCCTCTGTTCTGTCCTTTTGTTTATGGGGAAGTTCATAGAGAGAGTACACCTGCTTCCCAGGTTAGACACACACACACACACACACACACACACTCGCTCTCCCCCTTCTCTGCAACAAATTTACATTCACAAAAACAAACGCTGGCACAAACAAGCTCATCAGAGGAAGCCAGAGCTTGTTAGCGCCAGGCTATAATACATGCATGCTACGCTCCTCTCCCTTTTTAGCATCCCGTGCATACACAAACAAACACATCCATTCCTCTGAGGTGGTGGAGGGAGGGAAAGAGGGAGAGGAGAAAGAGATGGAACACCCACTCTTTTCTGACTAGTCATAGATCAACTTTGGTCTGAAGAATCTCCTCACTACCAAACTTGCTTTCCTTTTTTTTGCCATATAAATGGCAAATTATTGGTGATAAATGAAGCCAATTGCTGGTGTTGAAAGTGTTTTCACTGCTCGTAAGATAGGTGAGTTCTCTCCATTTACAAAGTACAGTTCTTTAAACTCTATGGGCATCGAATCCATTCTTAAATCGGAACGAAAATACTGGAGCACACTGTCAATATATTGGTCATGGTTTACTGTATATCAGGTTAGGTTGTGCATCCTGGCTCCTGGGACTGTGACAACTACAGGAAGTGGAGACACACACACACAGTCACACGCCACAGGGAGTCACATGACCACCGACAGACTGGGATATTATGGTCTCTTGGGGCACTAGCCATGGGCAGCACTAACAGACAGCAGCGGTTGCCATGGAGAGACACACACACCCGCCTAGCCAGGTCTCTACAAATTCAGCTTGCAGAGTGAAGTATCTAGGCGGCTACTGGGCAGGAGTCAAAGGTATGGTGGACTAAAAACTCTCGCAATGGAAATCTCTCTAGCACACACACGCGGCTAAGGCAGTTTAATCTTCTCACAGCAGGAGAACAAAGAACGGAGGCATTTGTAATCCCTCTCAATGTTGTCAGTCCAGCCCAGAAAGCGAGAGAGCGAGGGAGCAAGAGAGAGAGAGAGAGAGAGAGCGAGCGAGCGATGCACACACATAAGAGACAAGTAGTTACAGATATGCAAACACAAACATGCTTATGAAATAAGAGAACAGCAGACAAACAAACCTTGTAAACATATCAACCCATGCAAACATGTGAATATGTAGTTGTGTGTTCACACACCCCCCCTACCTGAGTGTGACCCGGCTCATCTTGGCTGTGGTGGGGATGTCAAGCCTCAGTCGGTGTTCGGGTTCTCCTCTGTGGGGCAGTGGATGCCTGTCATCCTGTGAACACACACACACACACACACACACACACACACACACACACACACACACACACACACACACACACACACACACACACACACACACACACACACACACACACACACACACACACACACACACACACACACACACACACACACACCTCTCTAAAGTGTGCACAGTTAAGTTATTTCAATGCACTTTTATGACTCAAAGAACAGTCAACAATACGTTTTTTATTTTTTAAGTTACTCTCCTAGCTGTGCCGTTGAGGAACTAGAGCAAGCGCACTTGTAGTTGTTTTGTTTGGAACAGAAACCCACCATCCTCACCATCACACAATTACTATTGTTAGCACAATCCAAAAAACACCCATTTTAAATAGCAATCTGCGTCAGGTGGGCATCATTTTAAAGCTTGTTCAATTGACAACATGACTAGCTAAATTAGAAAATACTATCGTACAGGGTTAGGTTTTCACAAGGCAATTCAGAGAAACAGATCGTTATTTGAGTGCATTCAGGTGAGTGTTCCACAGCTAATTTTCTTAACAATAGACTTCACATAGGCTCATTCTGTTCAGAACAACCCAGGGTATGACGGCATGTCATCTTTTAACTGTGAATCAAACATTGTGATCATAAACGTTGACACACGAGTTTTATGATATGGAAATGTGAAGTGCACGTGTGGACTCACGCGAGTTCTCTTCAATGACAGCATTACCCTCACTCAGACGACAAAAAAGTTGAAAAAGGGGCCCAATTACCGGGAGGGATGGGGGCAACTTCTTGTGGTTGCTGTGCTCAAATTGCCTTATTAATCATCTCCCATGATTAGTATCCAATACATTCTAATAGAAGCGCACTGACGCTTGGATTTCATAAAGTAAATAATTGTATGCCGCTGTGTTTTTTCTTCTTGTGACCGTTTTTTCCTCAGGAGAAATGAAGTATTCTTTGGCCAAATACATGCCGGGGCCAGCGAGAACATACATGACAAATGAGGTGTGTGTGTGGTTGTTGTCATACGCATGAGAAATGAGGTGTGAGTGTGTTCTCTGGGAACGCTTCTGTGATCTGCTAAACGTCAGATGTGGTGAGAAATGGTGTGTGTGTGTCTGTGTCGGGGAGTACTTTCCTGTGACCCTTGACCCCTGTCATATCCATCACAGAATTGCCCCTTACTCACAGCTGAAGCATTACCCCTCTAGGGAAGGGGTCAGGACACACACACACACACACACACACACACACACACACACACACACACACACACACACACACACACACACACACACACACACACACACACACACACACACACCACCGTACTACTGACGTGAGCTCCTCTGTACAGTTCTCACTCAACATTACAGGGTATGGAGCAGTAAAACCACACCAAAACTGCTACCCTTTAAAACTTTCCCTACACTCACGCCCTTCGCTCCTTTTTGTTTACATGCGGGGTGATAAATGTTCGTTTCAGTGTTTGGAGGTGAAATATGGCCTTACGTCCCAATACAGTGCCAATAGAAAGTCTACATCCCCTTGAGATTTTTTCACATGTTGCCGTCTTAACATGTAATCCAAAAGGGGATACAATTACAATTACAATTTTCCCCCTACAGATCTACACAACCTACTCCACATTTTCAAAGTGAGAGAAAGTTGTAGAAAATGTTCCAAATTCAGAGAAAATCTAAAGTGAAATATCAGAATTGGATAAGTCTCCACCCCCCCCCCGAGTTAATACTTGGTGGAAGCACCTTGGCAGCCATTACAGCTATGAATCTTTTGACATGACAACTCTTATGGCAGCATATTATATATATATATATATATATACACATATATATATCACTGAACCAAAATATAAATGCAACAATTTCAAAGATTTCACCGAGTTACAGTTCATATGAGGAAATCAGTCAATTGAAGTAAATTCATTAGGCACAAAACTATGGATTTCACACGATAATCACAGATAACTTTAAAATCAAAATGGGCCTCACAAGAGTAATAGGATCTCGTCACAGTGTTTTTGTGCATTCAAATAGCCATTGATAAAATGCAATTGTGTTCGTTGTCCGTAGCTTATGCCTGCCCATACCATAACCCCACAGCCACCATGGGGCACACGTTGACATCAGCCAACCGCTCGCTCACACGATGCCATGCACATGGTCTGCAGTTGTGAGGTCAGTTGGACGTACTGCGGCGGCTTATGGTAGAGAAACAAACATTACATTCTCTGGCAATAGCTTACTTTCGCCATCCCCTCTTTAGAAAGAGAGGGAGAGAGGGAGGGGAAGAGAAGGGGAGAAACTTAATTGCATACTCCTCGCGTCCTCGCCTCCTTCTCAAAGCCCATTGGAGGAGAAGGTCAGATGGGAGGGACCTCTGGCTTTTGGATCCGATGAGTTTTGAGAAGGAGATGACCCGAGGAGTATGCAATTGAGATCTTCCCAAGGAAAGAGATTGAAGGAGAAGATGAGGGAATGAGAGGGAGAGGGAGAGAGAGTGAGAGAGCTGGATCAAAAGGAGGAAAGCGAAGGATGCAGTAGAGGAGTACGGATGAGACGGTAGTGCATCGGCCCTTGGAAAAAGAGTACGTCCCAAGTGGCACCCTATTCCTTACGTCGCGCACTACTTTTGACAAGGTCCCCCATAGGGCTCTGGTCAAAAGTAGTGCACCATAGGAAATACAGTGCCATATGGACTGCAGCCTCAATCTTGTTTAAGGGCGCGACAGTAAGGGAGCTAGGGTTGCAACCACATACAAGCTATTTCAACTGGTAAGGCCTACAGCCGTGGTGTAGCCTATGGTCGATACGGATATCACTTTCATTGATATCTACATACTGTACCACATTGATGTGAATCACACTGCTGCCCTCTATTAGCTATTTGCGCTTTACGGATTGTGGTTGTTGTGGATGGCTGTTCACAAATGTGTTTGCGTATTTTAACACAATAATGGTTGAATTTAAAAGTTTAAGCCGCCAAACAATCATTGTTTTTGCGACCAGGGGACAGTCATTGAAAAAAAAGCGCTTTCGCAACAGCTGCAAAGTGCGGATCCCAGCTGAAGGAATAAATATGAATAAATCCTCCCTTCTAAACTCCTCCGTGGTATTGTGCTCCATACTGTCAAAAACAAGTTAATTTAAGAAGACCATCTGTGGGGATTTTATTGTTCTAATAAGTGCTGATAAAAAAAAATCTCTAAAAGGCCTACACACAGTCAAACAAGCACACTTTTAAAAGACTTAGATAGCTGCAAATGATCGCGATTGCAAAGTGTCACCAACAAAAACAACAGGCCTATAGCAAATGAGGCAAATAGCATTCATTATTAGTGCTCAAACCATCCCATTCAATGAAAGCAGCATTTATTTTTCAACTTGAAGCAATGAGTCCAATCAGTCCTCCATGTAAACAAAACCATAAATAGTGGCCTAATACAGCAGTGTTACAGCCCAAATTCAAAATTGATTAAATCTTTTTCTCTCACACATCTACACACAATACCTCATAATGATAAAGTGAAAGTGAGTTTAGAAATATTAGCAATCTACTGAAAATGAAATACAGGAATGTAATTCACACCCCTGAGCCAATACATGTCAGATTCACCTTTGGAGGTGTGTCTTTCTGGGTAAGTGCTTTGCACACCTGGATTGTACAATATTAGCACATTCTTTTTTAAAATTCTTCTAGCTCTGTCAAGTTGGTTGTTGATCATTGCTAGACAACCATTTAAGCCTTGCCATAGATTGTCAAGCCAATTTAAATTTAAAAAATGTAACTAGGCCACTTAGGAACATTTAATGTATTGGTAAGCAACTTAAGTGTATACTTGATCATGTGTTTTAGGTTTTCCTGCTGAAAGAGAGCAGACAACCAGTTTTTCCTCTAGAATTGTGCCTGTGCTTAGCTCTATTCCCTAGATTTTTATCCCCAAAAAAACTCACTAGTCTTTGCTGACAACAGGCATACCCATAACATGATGCAGCCATTCATTTATTTGCCACATTTTACTTTAGTGCCATATTGCAAACAGGATGCATATTTTGGAATGTGTGTATTTTATACAGGCAGTCTCTGTGTGTAAAATAAAAAGTGGTTAATGTGAACCTAACACAGCTAAAAACTAAGGAAAGCAATCTAATGTTATTTGTTGCCTAGACTTTACTGCAAATGACACTCAAGTCTTGAAAAAAAAAACAATACACTAATATTGCTGCTTATAATAGAACGCTTGTGACCACACACACACATCTAAATATTGCACTTGGGGAAAAAACATCTTAACGCTAGGATTAAAATGACCCGGCCTAATGTTCTCTAATATTCCAGGAATAATGAAATGTCTTTAATGTTCTAACATCCTAGTTGTGTTCAACAAAGAGGTACTAAAGGCCTTTATCGGTGTGGAGAAAAGGTGGGATGTCTCCAAACGGGAGCTATTTTTGATCCACTGCAGAATCCAATGTACGGGGCCACCATGTCAGTCGGAAGATATGAGGATATCCGTCGCTACCGGAGGCTTGATGACAAGAGGACCAGAGTGTTCAGAGAGGCAATGGACCACCTGTCAGCATTCCGGTGTGTGTGGGACCTTTTCCGAGCAAACTCGGAAAAGGTCACAGTGGATAAGAAACTTTCTTCCAGACGTGACGCTTGGCATTCCATCCAAAGAGTTCAATCTTGGTTTCATCAGACCAGAGAATCTTGTTTCTCATGGTCAGAATCTTTTAGGTGCCTTTTTGGCAAACTCCAAGTGGGCTGTCATGTGCCTTTTACTGAGAAGTGGCTTCCGTCTGGCCACTCTACCATAAAGGCCTGATTGTTGGATTGCTGCAGAGATGGTTGTCCTTCTGGAAGGTTCTCCCATCTCCACAGAAGAACTGAGGCAATGGAAAGGTGTGGGGTGATGAAAGAGTCATGCCACCACCACTCAGATCAGCCAGGGCCAGAAGAGGTGCCAGCTCCGCCCAAGAGCAAAGGAAAGACAAGTCAGTTGCTAGTGTTCTCAGTGCAACCGACCCGTCTGCAAAGAGCACAGTCACATGCTTTGATTTGTAACAAATGCACAGACTAAGACAGCATAAGTAAGCATCACAAACACGCCCACTTTTCTGAATTCACAATTGTTAGTGTTGTCTTTTATATTGATGATGAACTTTGGATTTTCAAATAAATGTTTTGAAATATTATAAAACATGCTTAAAAAGGTGGTTTTATTTTTGTTTTTCACACTAAAAGGTTGAATGTGAAACTTGGATTGTAATATTGATTGTAAGAAAAATATGCTAATATTTTCAACAGCTGTTATAATTTTCTTAATATGTTGTGTCATTGAAATGTGTATCAAATTGTTGAAGAGCGACTAAAAACATTTCAAACAATAAAATAATTATTGAAAGGTCCAAATCATCACTCAAAATAATTATGTTCAACAAAAAGGATAATATTTTAGACCCATATAAATAAAACACAGATATCACATTACCGGGTCATTTTGGCCCAGCATACACATTCTTGGTGTGCCATGTTTACTATGCATCCTAGGGTTAAAGTAGAAATAGAATGGAACAGGCGTTCTGTTTGCTCTATTATAGTGGCCTCTATAGTAGACATCGATCAAGTGCACAAGGATACATGTGTGCAAAAATACCCCCCCCCCCCTCACTCACACAAGTGTTTACTGTCAAGTTCAACACAACAAAAGCAATATCTTTGGGCTACACTGCACATAACTACATTGTACACTTTCTGCCTGCAGACATCTGTTCTACGATGTGCCAGCAGAGCATGATACCGTGTTGGCATTATCTCTTTCAGGCAGAGAGTACACCTGGCATACCCCTTTTATCCACTGTATTGAAAGAGGGGAAGTGTATGGCGTTTCTTTCACCTCTATTGCCATCTAGCATAATAAGCAAGGCCCAGCTCCAGCTACACTTGATCCCCGAATTCACTTGTTTATTAACAAGCCAGTTAACACCTCATTTTTCATCTAATTCTGAAAATTAACCACATACTGTAGAGGGAAAACATTCGATCAAAGATTACTAGTTGAATCCAACAGACGAAGAACTTTGTGACATTAAAAAAAAGAGATATACATGAAAAAATAATTATTGGACACCCTTTTTCTACAGTGAACCGGTTTCACAAGCTTTCCACGCGTTAATTAACAATCATTTTAAATTTAAAGATAGGCTCTCTTGGAATAACCGTTTATGTGCACCACTCAGAATGGACGGACAAGTGCACAACTTTTCTGTTGCTGATGAAAATCGCCAAAATGTGGGAAAGAAACGTAAAACAAAACTAAAAGAATGGAAAGACAGGCAAAGGAAGACCTTTGGATGCGGGAAAACCCTATACAAATTGCAAGCGTCAAGAAAACAACTGGGAAAAGCTGTCCAAAAGAGGTATGTGGAAGAACCGTATAACAAACAATCAAGCTAGCTAGCTATAGAGTACAATAACTAACATGTATGTTCTGGGTTGTCTAATTCGTAACTATAGAGAAAACATATTAGCTAAAGTTCGTTGGCTACTAATTTATACATTATCGTTACAAATGTTATTGCTAGATGATAGAAGAAACATATCCAGCTACTTTTTCTCCATCCACCGGATGATTCGACATGGCTACAGTAGCTAGCTAGTTATATGTAACGTTACACTGTATCCTGCAGGGATTGCACACCGAGGGTCCATTGAGATGGCAAGCTGCATATTGAAGTGGTGCGCAAATTGATCATCTTCAGTGACAGATGCTGTGGGCAGAATAACAACTGGCGGATGCTCAATCTCATGTCGATGCTCGTCTCTATGGGTTACTTTACCCAAGTTGAGCAGAAGTTCATGGTCTCTGGTCATTCTTTTCTTCCTTGTGATCGATCATTTGCCACCAACGAGAAGAGGCGCAAGGTGTCAGTCCTTCATACACCTGAGGATGTTTCAAAGATGATACTTGAAGCACAACCAGCAAAACCATTCAAGGTGATGAGGATGCAATGTGAAGACTTCAGGCACCTCCCAGATTCTGTCCTCAAGCGACCAGCTGGACTACAGATCACCTCAGTGAGGTGGTTAAAAGTCACAGGTATTGCGCAGAGAATAGTTTCCTAACATCCCATCAACATGCAACATGTGGTTCTAACAATGAAATATCCTAATGCTTGACTGTGAAAGTTGTTTATTGATGTCAGGAACTTCAAATGTTTCTGTTCTAATTTCAGTTGAGGATCCTTGGAATCTGTACACCAGACAGAGCCACAGTCTATTTGAGGGATAGAAATTGTGGCTAATCTCCAAACCAAAACAAGGAGCTACACCTCGACCTCCCTATTTTGCAAGCCACTACCCTAGAGCATATGAGAGTCCTCTGCCCATCAAAAAACAAAAACAAGTACCAAGATCTGATGACAATGCTCAACTACTTGCCAGCTGCTGCACACTCTTTTTATGAATCACTGCAGAGTGAATCATTTGTTGTTAAACCAAGCTACATAATTAACTGTTTTTTTCTGTGACTTTATGATCCCCTGAACCTGTATAGTATGTTGAATCTGAATACATTTCAGAAGACATGTCACCCCTATTGTAGGAAATTAAATGTATAGTAGGTGTTTTCTATGTGAATCAATTTAGGTATGATTTGAACCAGCACAATATATTGAATTAATTGAATTTTAAGATGTTGTTCCTTGTGTAGAAAATGTTATGTACAATGTGTTCTGTTGAGAATTATTTTGTGTGTGATCATTTGAACCTTTTTAAATCTGAATTGATTAAAAACAAATAAGTCATCACATACAGTATGCGAGTATTCATTTGATCTTGATTCCATTTTTTGTATTAATTACAAAATACAGTACATCTCTCTGTCACCACATTTAGCATGAACTCTAAGCAGTTAATACTTATTTACTGCTGTCACCTCGGTACAGAAGGACATGTCTTGCCTTTAGCATGGGTTTAACGCAATTCAAAACGTAATTGCTGATCATAGTGTTAAACGCAAAGAGAATGGTTTTCTGAACGTTTTGTAATATTGACCTTAGGGACCTGCATAATGGACATGCATATTGGCACATCACATTGATCCATATTTGATATGTACAAGTTGTGCTTGTTTTGATTGAATTAATTTAATTGTATTCTATTTTTGTAGTTATTCTATGGTATGTTCACATTGAGGGCTTCATTTAAAATTATTTCATGACTCAACTTTTAAGAAAAGTCATCAGTGCTAAAGTTGATAGACCACCTTTAACTGAACCTCCATACAAATTAATTAATAACATATTGCATGTAAGTTATTTACACGAAGGGCATCTGTACTTGAAAGTACTTAAAACATATCAGGTGTTAAAAAAGGACAGCTTACAAGAGTCATGCAAAATGTCACATATACTGTTCTTCCACAAACTGAAAATTAAAACAGCAATAAAAAAAATATATATTTTTTGAAATAACAAAAAAATATATAAATTGTTGGAAGATATGGGTATGGTGAATTATTTGTCAACCATAAAACACCTAATGTGGTACACACAATTAATAATAACTGATTATCTTAAAATTGAAAAACTGTCACATATATGGTTCTTCATCTGTAGGATTCAGTTAACGAACCAACTGCTAACATTTCACACAGATTGCCACCGTCCAGTAACAGACTGACTACACCGCTCGCGACACGTGCAAGCGTTGCAAAATACATTTAGAAATCTATATTATTCAATTATTCGCACCCACACTGCTCGCGCACGCCAACGAGCATCTGCGGTTGCCAAAGGATAAAATAGAAGTCAGTTCCATTTCTGACGCAGATCGTGCTGCAAGTCCTGCCTCTCCCATCACCTCATTGGTTTATAGAAGCAGGTGCCCACGTGCCATCTCCTCATTGGTTATACCCATGTGGGTGACTGAAGACAAACAAGGTTAGAAATGCACCTAATTTATGAAAGTTGCCAATCGCAAAATAAAGTCTAGAGACGAAAAGGCCTGGAAGGATGAACGATGACCTATTTTTCGGTTCACCGTTTTATGTGTGGATTAATTGGTGGAGTAGAGGACCTTCTGCATTTCAGTAAAATAACAACTCAATGTTTATATCCCAGGACAAATTAGCTAGCAACAGCAAGCTAGCTTAATAAGACAAATTAGCTAGCAAGTGCAAGCTAGCTAGCTATGTTGCCATAAATGTTTATAGCTTTTAGACCTGTCCCCAAATTAATATAATTGGTTCAGAAATAGTTTATATTTTAACCGCTACGTTGCCATAAATGTTTATAGCTTTTAGACCTGTCCCCAAATTAATATAATTGGTTCAGAAATATGTTTTGTATTTTAACCTGTGCGTCATGATCGCAATTTGGTGTGAGGGGACAAAATACATGTATGCACAATGGAGCATGGACGGCTCGGTTTGGGTTCCGTGTAGGCAACTAACTCGTTAAAACTTGAGGAATGTTAGCTCATCTGATGTAACATTTAGCTAGCTAATGTTAACTGTGACTATTAGTCAGCTAATTTTCACACAAACTCAATTATTGTTGCTCAACTTCTCTGGCTAGCTAACACGGAACCCAAACCGGCAGCACACGTGCGCCATCATGCATACATTTATTTTGTCCTATTTTGCTAACTAAATAGGATAAATTAGCCAGCAAGTGCATGCTAGCTAGCTAAATTGCCATAAATGTTCAATGCTTTTCGAATTGTCCCCAAATGAATATAATTGGTTCAGAGTTTGTTTTGATATTTTAACCTGCGTGTCGTGATTGCGTTTGTGGGGGGACAAAATACATTTATGCAGGATGGTGCACTCGAAGCCAGTTTGGGTTCCATGTTAGCCCTTAGCAACGCAGAGCTCGTTGGCTCGCGCGAGCCGTGTGGGTGCAATAATTTAAATATATACATTTCTAAATTTATTTTTGCAATGCTCGCATGCAGTCAACCTGTAAGGCTTCTCACCTACCTCTCCGTTATCGTTCAGGGGATGCGCTGCTGTAACTGCATTACACGATCTGCTGTCTTTCCAGAGCACGCTCTGATTCTGTAACCAGCAAATTGGTGGTCTCTTCTCTCTACTGTCACGTGCGGCATTCTGTTGTTATGTGAACGATTGGCTGAGCCTTGGATACAGACTTGCTCCAAACATGCATCACTCGTTCACTTACAGCCAGTAATGATCCAAAGCCCCCACCCCAACTTTTTCTCATCTGATCTACACGATTCACTTAGGTCACCTATTTTGGATTCAAAACGGCAAATTTTTCCGAAAGGTGACTAGTTTGCATCCCTGCATATTTTATGTGCTGTGAGACCCTGGACAAAAATAACTGTGGTTGGGGGGCGGCGGGGGGCTTGGTGTTGAGGTCTCACAGAGGGCCGCAGGTGCTGCTAGCCCTGAGGATTAAAAACAACCTCAGAGAGAGGAAACAGGGCTGCTCGAAAATAGTTTTTTTTTTTTTTGGGGGGCAGAATGAGCTAGAGAGCTAGAGGGCGCAAGGAGGAGGGAGAAAGGGGGTGCTAAGAGAAGGAGAGACAAAAAGAAGGGGGGAGACATGGAGGAGTTACAGGTGGCAAAAGCCTGCAGACTAGGAGGAGGGAATCGGAATACAATCGGTGATACAGGGAGCGGAAGAGAGGGAGACAGGGGTAAAGACAATGGAGAGACATAAAGAGTGTAAAGCGAGACAGATCATATTTCCATGACCCGGTCACGGACTGTTTGGGAGGCTGAGGGAACATTGTGTGTGTATATACGCGCTCGGCTCTGTGTGGAGCCTCTTACAAGGAGTGACTGTAGGAGCCTGCTTTCTGAAGAGTGTACAGGTGTGTGAGGCAAGGATGGAGGTATAGGAGTATAAGGGTACAGGAGTACAACTGCATGTCCTCCAACGCAGTGACAGGGCAACAGTGACTTGTCTGGGTTACAGGACGTAAGTTGTGAGATGGTGGAATCAGTCAAGTCTCAAAAATAGAGAAGAAATAAAGTAACCTCTAGACCAGGGGTATTCAAATCCTACCCTGGAGGTCAGGGCCAAAGACTAACTTTTCTGTATACCAGCCACTGTGGCAGGTAAATAAAGAAATCTACCAGCCACTCAGATTTTTTTACCAGACAAAATGTTTGTTTTTTCAGTATAATTTCACCAAAAAACACACGAGAATGCTTAGTAACGTTTTAAAACAAGAAATGTGTTACTAGTAACAATGTGGTATACTGCTCAATTTAATTTAATATTATTTTAACCAAAATATCACAGAGGCAAAAATGTTGCCCCTTTAAGGTTACTTTGGTAAGAGGGCCACTCAAGTCATCACTTATTCCTGCGAGAATCTCACTAGTAGAGGCTGACAATGTCTCTTTTTGCTAGCAGTGGAAGCAAAATCAAACATTGAAAGGCAACCTTTTGAACAAAACAATGTAAATTGAAAAGAAATGTGAGGACAATGTCTCACTTTAGTAGACTTGAGTAAATTAGACCAACTTTTATGCCTGTGCGCATTGTTTCTAAAAACTAATTTTTCAGTACTTCACTGTGTGCTCACAGAACCCAGACAGATAGTATTGCTGCATGAGTTGGGATAGCTATAACGGTAGGAGTCAGATTTCTTTGTGCATTACTTAATATCAAACAAAACGGCAGAAATTAATTTGAAAATGTAATTTTAGGCCCTGCTGGAGGTCCAAAGTACTGCTTTTTTTTTTGTTCTTGATAATTAAATTGCCCCCACCTGGTCTAAATCAGTCCCTGATTAGCGTGGAAGAATACATTTAAAACTGATTTGAGGTACAGATTTGTATTTTAGGACTCTAGACTCCAACCACATCTCTGGGGGGAAAAAAAAGACTCATGGACTTATTTTTGTTCTCGTCTTTGTATTACATTTTCTAGGCTTGCTGTATTTTACTCAGTTGAGCACAGTTTGTACTTTAAGACAGTCTTTCTCACCATTTCAGCTGGTCTGGCATTGAGGTCATCAGGGGGAGGTGTCACAATTTCCAGTGGTGGGGCCAGGGGAGAGTCACTGCTGCTCCTCACCAGTAGAGGGATGTCTGGGAAATACCAACACACACAGAAAGAGAGAGGGAGGAGGTCAATGTTGTCCATCAATGCAAATGTGAACCTCATGCAGTAGTACACTGATTGTGTAAACTGATCTACACTTGGTATTAAGTTAGGCACTGTTTTCTAACAACACAAATCCACTGTAAATTTGCCCAAGATTTTGAATTGTCAAGATATGATTTCAGTCCCTTTTTGACAGGAGGATGAAATAAGCATCGGAGGGACAGAGGGAGGGAGAGAAGGAGCGAGTGAGCCGGGACAAACATACTTTGCGCCCCCCACCCCTCCTTAAATGGGAAGTCAATCTGATCAGCAGCTGCTGCGCCCCCCCCCCCAAAACACACCCATGCCTTGCAACCTAACCCACTCCCCCTTACGCAATCAAGCCAATTACACCACATGAAACGGCTTGGGGTACCAGAGAGATACACCGAACTACGGGGGAGGAAAATATTATTACTCTGCTTTTAAAAGCGGCATCAGGGCCAGACCTCAAATAGGCCTGGGCTAACTCGCAAATGGCACTCTATTCCCTATATAGTACACTACTATATAGAGAATAGGGAGGCCCTGGTCATAAGTAGTGCCCTACATAGGAAATAAGGTGCAATTTGGGACACATCTAAAGAGCTGTAGGGGCAACTGAGCTTTTTATACGACTGTAACCTAAAGAGAGTTGGTTAGACCTGGAAGCCACAGAGGAGCAAGATAGAAAAAGGCGAAGGAGAGGGAGGAGTGAGGGAGAGAAGCCAAAGTGATCCCTCTGATCTTTATAATCCCGTCATCAATCTCACTTTAAAGGGGAAGAGGCCAGGTCTTTCTGGTCCAATTGGGCCAAAATAAAAGACGGATGAGTATCAAGTATATGAAAAAGTTCAAAGGAGAAGAAGTGTTAGTGCACTGTATCGGCCAGTCCCACTTTGCTCCTTTGACCTTGCTTTGATGTTAGGACTATGGTGGAATGTCCGTCCCTATGGTAGCGGCTGTATGAAAGGCCTAAAGGATAGATCCTCTGCAGAGACAGGAGTAGGGGCCAATCATTTTTATTGACCACATGACCTGACCAGGACAAGCGCTCCTTGCTCCTAGTGTTGACCCACCCAGGCTGCTGACCACATCAACCAAGCAAGTCACCCTACACCATACAGACAACCTCAGACCAGACCTACCAGGAGGTGCTCTCTACTAGAGTAAATACACACACACTTTCAGAGGCAGGCACACATCTTAAGGAATCCAGAAATGCCTCCACCTTAACAACCGATTTCAAAACCCTTACAGTGCTATGCTCCTATAAAAGACCTACCATCTGGAAGCCCATTTTTCCAACAATTTACAAAGAAACAGACACATTAGAATAGTGTCCCCAATGTTTAACCGAACACTGCTTCTGTTAGGCGATGATGTATAGTCTGTCTGTGAGGTAAAGCTCTTTCCTATCTGTCTATCACAGCATTTGTCTGTTACTCTGTGTGTGTGTGTGCCTTTCTCTCTCTCTCAATTACTCTAGGTTCTCTGACTTAAATGAACTAAACTGTTCTTTAAAAAAAAATTTAAATCTAAAATGTTGCTCATGACATCTCGAGGCAGAGACCAGGCAATAACTCTAGGTACACCCCAAACCCAGATGTGTTCTCACTGACATTTCCATTGGTACACATAGGGTCGATATTTAAAAAAGGGTTCTGGATATAGAAGCAGTACCCTAGTAAAACCTTAATGGACAGCTTTACAACCAATATTGTCAGTCTCTCTTACTGGTGGACCTACCTGCATGACATCTCAATATGACTTAAACACAAACACATATGCATTGACACTTTACATTCACACAGCTCGATATATATTTTTATTATTTTATTTAACTGACTTGCCTAATTTAATAAAAGGTTAAGAACAAATTCTTATTTACAATGGCGGCCTTCCCGGGCCAAACCCTAACGAAGTTGGGCCACTTGTGTGCCGCCCTATGGGACTCCTAATCACAGCCGGTTGTGATACAGCCTGGAATTGAACCAGGGGCTGTAGTGACACCTCTAGCACTGAGATGTAGTGCTTTAGACCGCTGTGCCACTCAAGAGCTCCAAATAAATACATGTAGAGTTGTATTATAATCGATATTTGACTACGAGTATTGACTACGAGTATCAATTTTATTTCCATTACTGATCAAAACAAATTGTCTCATGCCGTCTCTTCAGCAAGATGTTTGGAACATCAAATTGCAATACATACAGTGCCTTCAGAAAGTATTCACAAGCCTTCTCTAGCTCACATTTTGTTGTGTTACAGCTTGCATTTAAAATGGTTTAAATTAAGATTTGTGTCACTGATCTACACACAATACCCCATAATGTCAAAGTGGAATTTAGTTTGTAGTACATTTAAGAAATTAATAAAAAATGTTAAGCTGAAATATCAATAGATATTCAACCCCGCTGTTATTTTGGCAAGCCTAAAAAATGTGCCAAACAAATTGCACAATACGTTGCATGACCTCATTACATGTTCAATAATAGTGGTTAAAAGTGAATTTCACCATAGTGTAGGAGAGTTAAAATGGTTATTCCATCACACTTCAAATTATTGGAATAGTTCACAAAACAGTACATCCAGGTTAAGGTTCAGAGGCGCAAGATCGCAAACAGGAATGTTCCAAGTTCAGACAGGAGGAGGAAACAGATCGCTATGATCGCCAGGAACCATACTTTTGATTTATATTTTCATCTGTTGTGCTACTAGTACTGCCTGTTGATGTTAAGGAGGTAGCTACAGTAGCTGGATGATATTAACATCTTCGGTTTTTATTTGATTAAATCTACTTTATTTCATCTAAGTGCTTACGCCACGTACTAACACCCCGGTACTACCCGTAGCTCCCATTCTCCTCAGTCCGTGAAAACACACAGAGAAATGGGTGTCCTGATTACTCCTGTGTAGAAGTCCATAATGTGAAATCCAGCACACAATAAATGGAGATGTGAGACAGAATGCATTTTACTTTCCTCCATGCTCCTCCAAAGAACAACTTGACAGATGGTTCATTGAAGAATGATGCATTCCAGTCCTGACGTTTTCATAATACCATTGCAGGTATGGTTATATCGTCTATGAATTGCTATTATACAGTCTGTGTATTGAAGTTTGCTTATTACTGTAATCTATACAGTATTGCTTTATCTATAAATGTGATTGTGTGGGTCCGTGAAAACACAGAGAGATAGAACAACTTGTCAGACGGTGCATTGAAGACTGATAATCATTCCTAACCTGACTTTTCATAATACCCTTGCAGATCTACATAAAAGCCCAAAAAGGACAGCCATGGTGTCGCTCTTCATTTCTTGGTTCTTCTGTGGTACATATAAAGACCACTCCAATGAGGCCAATGGTGATTTTAATGGTTGTGAAATGAGAAAACGGAGGAAGGATCAACAACGTTGAAGTCACTCCATTACATTAACCTAAATGACAGAGTGAAAAGAAAGAATGTACGGAATTAAAATATTCCAAACCATGCATCCCGTTTGCAACAAGTCACTTAAGTAATACTGCAAAAAAGAGTTATGTTTGTGGCAAATCCAACACAACACATTACTGAGTACCACTCTTCATATTTTAAGCATGTGGTGGCTGCATCATGTTATGGGTATGTTGTCATTGGCAAGGACTAGGGATTTTTGTGGAGGATAAAAAGAAACGGAATCTATAAGCACAGGTGAAAACCTGGTTCAGTCTGCTTTCCAACAGACACTGCGAGATTAATTCACATTTCAGCAAGAACCTAAAGCACAAAGCCAAAACTGGAGTTGCTTACCAAGACAACATTGACTGTTCCTAGTGGCCTAGTTACAATTTTGACTAAAATCTACTTGAAAAATCTATGGCACAACTTGAAAATGATCAACAATCAACGTGACAGAGTTTGATGAATTTTGAAAAAAATAATGAGTAAATATTGTACAATCCAGGTGTGCAAAGAGACTTATCCAAAAAGACTTACAGCTGTAATCACCACCAAAGGTTATTCTACAAAGTATTGATTCAGGGGTGTGAATACTTGTGTAACAGTTATTTCTGTATTTCATTTTCAATAAATTGGCAAAAAACACATTTTCACTTTGTCATTATGGGGTATAATGTGTAGATGGGTGTGTAAAAAAAAAACATTTTAATCAATTTTGAATTCAGGAAATAACATAACAAAATGTGAAATAAGTCAAGGGGTATGAATACTTTCTGAAGGCACAGTTTCGTATCGGCGCCTAAGTATCATGATAATATCATATCGAGAGGTCCCTGGCAATTCCCAGTCCTACCAAATACCGGCTCAGACTACTTAGTCATGGACAAAAAGCACTTCAGAGTCCTCCCAGGGAAAGGTACCTATGATTTTGTTATATGAAGAGGCTGATTACACATCATTTATGGCCCCAGAGTTTATCCTCACCTGACTTGACCAGGACAAACTCTCATGACCAAGGTAGAGGTTAACTACAGATCAGTAAAATGTCTCTCTCTTCAATGCTCCCACTTTAAGGGGCAAATCCTAACTCCCACTTTTAAGTAGAATTTTCAATGGGAGATTAAGTTTTTTGCTTAAGTGGGATTGAAAATGTGCTTCCTAAACCTGAGGTATTTCGGGAGAGCGAGGGAGAATCTCAATTGCATATTCTTCACGTCCTCTCGCCTCGGCTCCTTCTCAAAAACCCATTGGATGAGAAAGCCAGAGGTCCAACCCCACAGATAAACGTCTCTGACCTCTGACCCTAAAGCATAGGTTCATGGGAGATCAGAAGGCCCAGAAGAGAAGGGCAGTAGATTATTTAGTCTTCTCTGTCTCAATGTTGAGTTTAATGAGAATCCATTGAGGAGTATGTATCCTAATGGACTGCTAATTCTGTTTGTAATCTGTAATGGAATGTTGAATATTCAATGAAAAAAAGCCTCTTCAAAACAGTTATTGAGCTCATCTAAACTAAGGCAAAGCCACAGATGAAATAACCATTCCCATTTGGCATGCAGTCCTGGGTGTGAGTGTACACGTCTCTGTGGGAGCGTGTCTGTGCGCGCCCAGAGTGATCTTGTCTAGTCAGATCAATAGAACCCTCCTGCCCAGGGTGCTTGTGGGACGCAGTGATAAGGACTGTCATCCCCTCTCGTCGACAGGAGAGTGTGTGTGTGCGCTCAGTGCAGTACAGGGATCGATGCAGGTCTTATCATCCAACTGGGACTCTGCTGGGGCTCAATCACAATGTTAAAACAACCAAGTTCCAATCCTGTCCTCTACACTGCTATAGCACATAACACACAGCTGTCAAATTGTACCACTAAACAACACCCAGGGTTATGACTGGGGCCAGAAGTATTTCCTCACCACAGCGGCTAGCGAAGGAACTACTGTTGTCTGCCGTTATCTCGCTTTCCAATCAAGGTGCGTGAATTGAGGAGAAACTGAAGTGAAAATGCACTCACCACAGGAAAAAACTGTGCCCTAGTTACGGCACATAAGTAGGACATCATGACCGATCATAAAACAAGACCATGTACGCTGAACAAAAACATAAACGCAACACGTAAAGTGTTGATTCCATGTTTCATGAGCTGAAATAAAACATCTCAGAAATGTCTCCTATGTACAAAAAAAGTACTTCTCAAATTTTGGGAACACATTTGTTTACATCCCTGTTAGTGAGCATTTCTCCATTGCCAAGATAATCCATTCACCTGACAGGTGTGGCATATGAAGAAGCTGAATAAACAGCATAATCATTACACAGGGGCACCTTGTGCTGAGGGCAATAAAAATCCACTCTAAAATGAATAATTGTGTCACACAAAACAATGCCACAGATGTCTCAAGTTTTGAGGGAGAGTGACGCTGGAGGGGAGGGCTGCCGTTTTATGGGCTCCAAACAAACTGTGCTATTTCATTCATCTTTTTGCATTGTTTGTAACTCATTTTGTACATGATGTTGCTGCTACTACTGTCTCTGATGTCCCAAAAATAGTTTCTGGACATCAGAACAGCGATTACCTCACCTCGAACTGGACTAAGTTTTTTTTTTTACGAGTTTGACACGAAGGACATACTGCTTTGTCAAGACAAGGCCCAAATTCGTCATAAGCGTGAAGATGGAGGAAAAGGGGGAAGAGGGCGGGGTATCTTGTAAGAATTCCCAGATGATCAGTATTATTGGCCAACGTGCAATCATTGGAAAACAAACTGGACCATCTACGATCAAGACTATTCTACCAACGGGACATTAAAAACTAATATTTTATGTTTCACCAAGATTTGGCTGAATGACGACATGGATAATTAGGGCTGGCCGTCTTCTCCATGTATCAGCAGGACAGAGCAGCTACATCTGGTAAGACGAGGGCGGGGGTGTGTGTCTATTTGTCAATAACTGCTAGTCTAATATTAAAGTCTCGAGGTATTGCTCGCATGAGGAAGAATACCTCATGATAAGCTGTAGACCACACTATCTACCAACAGAGTTCTCATTTATACTATTCGTAGAAGTCTATTTACAACCACAAACCGATGCTGGCACTAAGACCACACTCAACGAGCTGTATAAGGCCATAAGCAAACAAGAAAATGCTCACCCAGAAGCAGCCGGGGACTTTAATGCAGGCAAACTTAAAAATCGGTTTTACCTCATTTATACCAGCATGTGCAACCACCGGGGGGAAAAAAAACTCAAGACCACCTTTACTCCACACACAGAGACACATACATAAACTCCATTTGGCAAATCAGACCATAATTCTATCCTCCTGATTCCTGCTTACAAGCTCAAATTAAAAGCAGTAAGTACCAGTGACTCACTCAATACGGAAGTGGTCAGAAGACACGAACGCTATGCTACAGGTCTGTTTTCCTAGCACAGCCTGGACTATGTTCTGGAATTCATCCAATGACATTGAGGAGTATAACACCTCAGTCACCGGCTTCATCTATAAGTGCATCGACGGCATTGTCTCCATAGTGACCGCACGTACATTTCCCAACCAGAAGCCATGGACTACAGGCAACATCCACACCGAGCTAAAGGGTAGAGCTGCAGCTTTCAAGGACCGAGACACTAATCCAGATGCTTATAAAGAAATCCAGCTATGCCCTCAGACGGACCATCAAACAGGCAAAGCATCAATACAGGACTAAGATTGAATCCTACTACACCAGCTCTGACACTCGGATGTAGAAGGGCTTGAAAACTATTACGGACTACAAAAATAATCCCAGCCGTGAGCTGCCCAGTGATGCGAGCCTACCAGGCGAGCTAAGTGCCTTTAAGGCTCACTTCGAGGCAAGCAACACTGAAGCATGCTTGAGAGCACCAGCTGTTCCAGGTGACTGCATGATATCGCTCTCCGTTCCACCATAATTTGCAAACAAATTCATTTAAAAAAATCCTACAATGTGATTTTCTGGATTTTTTTTTCTCATTTTGTCTGTCATAGTTGAAGTGTACCTATGATGAAAATTACAGGCCTCTCATTTTTTTAAGTGGGAAAACTTGCACAATTGGTGGCTGACTAAATACTTTTTGTCCATACTGTATATGCATATTATTAGCATATTTGGATAGAACACACTCTGACGTTTCTAAAACGGTTTGAATGATGTCTGTGAGTATATCATAACTAATATGGCAGGCAAAAACTTGAGAAAAAAATCCAACCAGGATGTGGGAAATCTGAGGTTGGTCAATTTTCAACTCAGCCCCTATTGAAGATACAATGGGATATTCCTAACGCTTCCACTAGATGTCAACCGTCTTTAGAAACGTGTTGATACTTCTACTATGAAGGGGAGCTGAATGAGAGGGGAATGAGTCAGAGGTCTGCCAGCAGTCACGCGCTGGTCACGCGCATTTCACATGAGAGGTAGCTCTCGTTACTTTGCTTTTCTGAAGACATAGGAATTCTCCGGTTGGAATATTATTGCGGTTTTATGTTAAAAACATCCTAAAGATTGATTCCATACATCGTTTGACATGTTTCTACGGACTGTAACGGAACTTACATTTCGTCTGCAACTAGTGAACACGCTTTGTGAGTTGATTTGTTTACCAAACGTGCTAACAAAAGTAGCTATTTGGACATAAATGGACATTATCGATCAAAACAAACATTTATTGTGGAACTGGGATTCCTGGGAGGGCATTCTGAGGAAGATCATCAAAACAAAAAAGGCCCCTGTGCACACATACAGAGTGGTCCCTGTCAGACAGTCATAGTAGTGGCTGGATGATCGGGTTTAGGCTGAGCCTGTTTAAGCGAGTTATCCACCCATGCTTTTGTTAGTAGACTGAGACTAATTAAATAAGCTTCTTTTGTCATCTCAACCTATGTGGTAGAGCTCCACAGGGCCATGTCCTAACTCTATAAGGGGTTGAGGGGTGGCAGGAAGGGGCCCTAAAATGTTTTTTTTAAAGAGTTGAAATGAGAGGCATTGGAAAAAAAGTGTTCATGCTCGGCTGGACCCTGGGCACTCTAATAGGCTACAGCATTAATCCAGTTAGTTGCTGAGCCCCATCCCAGAGCACTGCGGTTGGTTAACGAGGAGCTGTGATCCAAAAGCCAAGGGTTAGGGAGGATGCGGTGAGAGAGATGGGGGGCGGGGGGTCTGGCTGGGGGTTGGGTGAGTGACTGGCAGGAGGTGAATGGTGTGGTAGTGGGTGGCAGAAAGAGGATGGGGGGGGTCAGAGGGGTTGGCACTCTGCTCTGGGTCATGGAACATCTGATGGA
The DNA here is from genome assembly GCF_021184085.1 of Oncorhynchus gorbuscha. Classification (NCBI taxonomy): domain Eukaryota; kingdom Metazoa; phylum Chordata; class Actinopteri; order Salmoniformes; family Salmonidae; genus Oncorhynchus; species Oncorhynchus gorbuscha. The sequence goes on along the minus strand of NC_060195.1, from coordinate 51,623,278 downwards.
TGGTGGGAGAGGAGGAGAGACTGAAAGAAAGGGGGAGTAGGATGAGAGAAAAGGAGGACAGTAGTAGGAGAGAGAAAGGGGTGTGAGGAAAGAACAATATTATAACGATATCTAAACGATATAACCGCCATCGATAAAAGATAGTACTGTGCAGCCGTCTTCGTTGACCTGACCAAAGGCTTTCGACTCTGTCGATCACCGCATTCTTATCAGCAGACTCAATAGCCTTGGCTTCTCAAATGACTGCATCGCCTGGTTCACCAACTACTTCTCAGATAGACGCAGACGACACCATTCTGTATACTTCTGCCCCTTCTTTGGACACTGTGTTTAACAACCCTCCAGATGAGCTTTAATGCCATACAATTCTCCTTCCGTGGCCTCCAGCTGCTCTTTAATACAAGTAAAACCAAATGCATGCTGCTCTTCAACCGATCTCTGCCTGCACCTGCCTGCCCGTCCAGCACCACTACTCTGGACGGTTCTGATTTAGAATATGTGGACAACTACAAATACCTAGGTGTCTGGTTAGACTGTAAACTCTCCTTCTAGACTCACATCAAACATCTCCAATCCAAAGTTAAATCTAGAATTTGCTTCCTATTTTGCAACAAATCATCCTTCACTCATGCTGCCAAACATACCCTCGTAAAACTGACCATCCTACCGATCCTCAACTTCGGCAATGTAATTTACAAAATAGCCTCCAATACCCTACTCAATAAATTGGATGCAGTCTATCACAGTGCCATCCGTTTTGTCACCAAAGCCCCATATACTACCCTTCACTACGACCTGTACTCTCTCGTTGGCTGGCCCTCACTTCATACTCGTCGCCAAACCCACTGGCTCCAGGTCATCTATAAGTCTATATTAGGTAAAGCCCTGCTTTATCTCAGCTCACTGGTCACCATAGCAACACCCACCTGTAGCACACACTCCAGCAGGTATATGTCTCTGGTCACCCCCAAAACCAATTCTTCCTTTGGCCACCTCTCCTTCCAGTTCTCTGCTGCCAATGACTGGAACAAACTACAAAGAAATCTCTGAAACTGGAAACACTTATCTCCCTCTCTAACTTTAAGCATCAGCTGTCAGAGCAGCTTACTGATCACTGTACCTGTACACAGCCAATCTGTAAATAGCCGACCCAACTACCTCATCCCCATATTATTACTTGCCCTCTTGTCCTTTCGCACCCCAGTGTCTCTACTTGCACATCATCATCTGCACATCCATCACTCCAGTGTTAATGCTAAATTGTAATTATTTTGCCTCTATGGCCTATTTATTGCCTACCTCCCTACTCTTCTACATTTGCACACACTGTACATAGATTTTTTCTATTGTGTTATTGACTGTACGTTTGTTTATGTGTAACTCTGTGCTGTTTGATTTTGTCGCACTGCTTTGCTTTATCTTGGCCAGTTCGCAGTTGTACATGAGAACTTCTTAACTGGCCTACCTGGTTAAATAAAGGTGAGAAGAAAAAAAAATAGAATATGAGGAGAAGGGTAAGAGAAATAAAGGGGGAGTGAGGAAAGAAGAAAATGAGGTGAGAAAGAAAGGGGAAGTAGGGAAGAAGAAAATTAGGAGGAAGAAGGGGATTTGGGAAAAGCGTGAGAGCCGGAGGTTAAGTTTTCTGTAACGGTACACCTTGGCCTAGATGTTTACATTAAAGGACATGACTTATCCCAAAAAATGCCAGAGCCGCACTTACATCCTCTTTCACAGGCAGTGAATTAAAAGCTGAGCTTCTCTTTACATAGCAGTTCTAAATTATGTGAGGTTGTTAAATGAACATGCACGCAAGTATGCATAGTCATGCAACCACTCACCTAAAACTGCACACGTATACTAACCAATTACAGTGCCCACACACGTACATTGTTGCGCCATCTCGCACGTACGCCACACACACACCCACACACAGAGCCCCAATGTTTTCCCCCCATCTAGTGCGTGTGAGTTTAACTGCCTGCCTGCCTGCCTGCGTGCGTGCGCCTGCGTTCAGCCTGGCCTTGGCAGGCAGCTAAAGTGAAACCCACCTGGGGATCATGGGTAGCCCTGAGGAGCACCACAGAGGGGAGACCTGGGAAACGTAGTGTTTGTTTAACCCTGGAGAGCCTCCTAAGAAGGGCTCAGCTGTCTAAGAGGGCCCCAAGCTGGGATATACAGGGAGAGCTTCTGGCCCAACAGCCATACTTTGTGGTCGGATACTCATATTTCTCACACAGCCAGTGAAACACCATTTGACAATACATGAGACGTGGGAAGTGTCTGGATACCCATAGCTGCATCCTATATAGTAGGCTGCTGGAGTATTCGAAATGTCTAATATGTGAAATTCGGTATGCTATAAATGCCAGAATGTTACACTCACTTAGTCTTTTCATTTAATATGAATTATTGTATGCTGTGGAGGAAGAGTGTGAGTGTACAATGTTGATATTTGTTGCTTACTGCATACATTTTCACAAAACAATAGTATGTAGTTTATTAGTGCAGATTATGTAGTTTTATGTAGTTTTAGTAAGTAAAAGTAAGACAAATTTCGGACACAGCCGTGGTGTTTCCTCGGTAAATAGGCTAGGGCCTATTAAATATAAATAAAATAATTATGTCCCCCCCTCACCTCTAAAACCAAAGTTGGTCCTATATACACACACACACACACACACACACACACACACACACACACACACACACACACACACACACACACACACACACACACACACACACACACACACACACACACACACACACACACACACACACACACACACACACACAAAATGAGGGAAAACTTTTCATAAAATCACATTGTAGGATTTTTAATGAATTTATTTGCAAATTATCGTGGAAAATAAGTATTTGGTCACCTACAAACAAGCTAGAGTTCTGGCCCTCAAAGACCTATAACTTCTTCTTTAAGAGGCTCCTCTGTCCTCCACTCGTTATCTGTATTAATGGCACTGTTTGAACTTGTTATCAGTATAAAAGACACCTGTCCACAATCTCAAACAGTCACACTCCAAACTCCACTATGGCCAAGACCAAAGAGCTGTCAAAGGACACCAGAAACAAAATTGTAGACCTGCACCAGGCTGGGAAGACTGAAACTGCAATAGGTAAGCAGCTTGGTTTGAACAAATCAACTGTGGGAGCAATTATTAGAAAATGGAAGACCACTGATAATCTCCCTCGATCTGGGGCTCCACGCAAGACCCCGTGGGGTCAAAATGATCACAAGAACGGTGAGCAAAAATCCCAGAACCACACGGGGGGACCTAGTGAATGACCTGCAGAGAGCTGGGACCAAAGTAACAAAGCCTACCATCAGTAACACACTATGCCGCCAGGGACTCAAATCCTGCTGTGCCAGACAATGATCCCAAACACATTGCCCGGGCAACGAAGGAGTGGCTTCGTAAGAAGCATTTCAAGGTCCTGGAGTGGCCTAGCCAGTCTCCAGATCTTAACCCCATAGAAAATCTTTGGAGGGAGTTGAATCTCCGTGTTGCCCAGCAACAGCCCCAAAACATCACTGCTCTAGAGGAGATCTGCATGGAGAAATGGGTCAAAATACCAGCAACATTGTGTGAAAACCTTGTGAAGACTTACAGAAAATGTTTCACCTCTGTCATTGCCAACAAAGGGTATATAACAAAGTATTGAAATAAACTTTTGTTTTTGACCAAATACTTTTTTTCCACCATAAGTTGCAAATAAATTCATAAAAAAATCCTACAATGTGATTTTCTGTATTTTTGTTCCTCATTTTGTCTGTCATAGTTAAAGTGTACCTATGATAAATTACAGGCCTCATCTTTTTAAGTGGGAGAACTTGCACAATTGGTGGCTGACTAAATACTTTTTTGCCCCACTGTGTGTGTGTGTGATATATTAAAAAAATGATCCATTCGGATAAACACACCAAACAACCTATCCGACCGCTCGGAGGCATCAGCATGGTCCTAAAGCACACTTGCCTCGTTTTGTCTCACATTCCAATGATAAAACTGGAAGGGGACAAAAATGCAATTTCAGAATGTGTGTGTGTGTGTGTGCGTCCCCCCATCCCCAGTGAAAGTTGTGCTCCTGCGTAAAACTATAGAAATATTATTTTTAAATGTCATTACTATGTTACTACCCAACAGTGTTACCATCCTATACCAGTAGTTGAAGCGGACTGAAATACTCTATGTGCCAGTACACAATTTGACTGCAGTTAGTCTTTATATTTAGGTGCCGGTACTCAACATATTTATAAAGTGAATATTCCATAAGAGGTGCTGGTACTCAAGCAGTTCACCATTTGAGTTGTGTACTGGCTCATATCAAGCATTGTCCCACACCAACATGTACCACCAAATCATGGGTGTTACTTAACTGTTGATGCCATAGCCCTGTACATTAAAATTTGTTAGTGACGCTCTACTGTGGTACGTACTGGCTTTGAGGGTGGAGGCATTAACCTCTATCTCTCCTCCTCTGGTTGGCTGAAAGTAGGTTGGCTGTGGTATTCGTAGGGTTCAGGATCGGGATAAGGGCTGGGGCTAGAGTGGCCCGTGGAGCCCCCATCGCTGCCCGCTGGGCTCGCTGTCGCCCTCCTCTGGAACTCCTGTGCTTCGAACACTGCCACCAGCTGAAATATAAGCACAGACGCACAACAGGACTGATATCATACAGGAATAGAAACAATAGGGTGGTAAGGTAGCTTAGCGGTTTGAGCGCTGGGCCAGTAACTGAAAGGTCGCTGGTTCGAATGCCTACGCCAACAAGGTAAAAACAAATCTGTTGATGTTCCCTTGAGCAAGGCACTTCATCTTAATTTGCTCCAGGGGTTCCATACTACTATGGATGACCCTGTAAAACAACACACTTCACTGCACCTATCCGTTGTATGTGACAATAAATCATGCATTTTCTTTATTTAAATACAACATAATTATCAATAGAATCATTCTGTAGTAGAGTCATACTGTACACCAACCAGACACACAGAGTCAAATGGCCTATTTCCAAATGGGTGTCAGAATGTGTGAAAGTGTTCCTACTGTCAACAAAGAAAGAGTGGTTATCAACAGACAGAGGGACAATCTAGTCTCGTTAGACCCTGTTATGGAATGTAATGGTGTGACAATAGTAAATGCTCATGTTCATGCTTTTTGCACGTACAACTGCAATTCATCTCTGTGGGAAGCGAACTGGTGGGAAATGCACTTAACATTAGCATAAGCCTGACAGACACACACACACCGCCTCCCGCATCCTCACACACGTACGCAGTCGCAAAACGTACAAAACAGACTTATCTGCCAAACAGTAGGGAGAGGGCTGTGCATTCTCTAGGCCAGGAAGAGTATGTGGTGCTCCACAAATACCATCAATCAACAGCGATGGAGAGAGAGAGAGAGAGCGAGAGATATTGAGAAAGAGAAGGTGTGTATGTGAGTGAGTGTGTGTGTGTGTGTGAATGCCAGCCAAACCCTACGTGATTTATAGGGATCAAAACAGCTCTATCGCTTTCTGTCAACCCAAGACGGTGTATGAGGGCATACCAACAAGAGCAGCATACGAATGTGATCTGTGCATTCCAGATAATAATAACACATAGAAGTTAGGAGTAATTTGTCTTATCGTGGCAGCAAAACACATTCCATGAGGCCAGTTTAGTAAACTCAGTTAGCCATACGAATCAGAAACATACATATGCACAGTGTGTATGTGTTCCCATGTGTTAATCGCTATTGGTTAACTGTGTTTACTAAGAAACACACACACACACACACACAAACCCAGTCCAGCAGTGGTAGGATTTGAGGAGTGTACATATCGGAATAAATAGTCAAATTAAATCTGACAGGAGAATCAGAACCTGTCAAACACAATGACACAGTTGCCTCCACGAGCTGGACGGAGACAGGGATGGAGGCACGAGAGCGAGGGATGGAGAACAGAGAGAGAGAGAGAGAGAGAGAGAGAGAGAGAGAGAGAGAGAGAGAGAGAGAGAGAGAGAGAGAGAGAGAGAGAGAGAGAGAGAGAGAGAGAGAGAGAGAGAGAGAATAGAGGGTAATGGTCCGACACGCTGCCGTGAATTTGACGTTTGACAAATTAGCACTTTGTTGGCGTGACGTTCTCATTAAACAGTGCTAGCACAGGAAATGGCCACTTAATGAAAGAAAATGATAATCAGAACCGGGGGGGGAAGTGAAAACAAAGACAGAGGAAGAATAGTGAGACACAAATGCAAGAAAGAGAGAGCCATAGATTCATAGGAAGGAGGTGTGTGTGCGCACGCAAGAGAGCGAGAGGGAGTGAGTGAGAGAAAATGAGTGAGAAAGAAGAAGAGAAACAGAGAAAGAGAGTTTTTCAGAATCATCTGCACCCATAACTGGGGGTTGGGGGGGAAACAATAAGCAATAACATGGTGGGTAGTAATGAATCATAAATCATGGCGTGAATGTCACGCTTCTCACTCTCACCCTTTCTGCCATGATTCAATATCCTGACACCTCCACGCCCCAAACCAGAGGAAATTGGCCACAGAGCATCAGCCGGAGGGAGGGAGGGGCCAGAAAAAAAGCATATGCACTATTTGATTGATTGATGCCTCTTCGTCTTTTCCTTTTTCCTCTCTTCCCTGGTCTTTTCCTGTTCTTTACCTCTTTCTAAATCAGATGACTGTCCCTCACAGAGGATGAGAGAGTTGACTAATGTGGATGTGATGAGAGTTGTAGAAACCCGTGTCACAAACAGCTCAAAAAGAGAGCAAGAGCCATCTCTACTCCTTGATACACCTATCCTCAGTGTCCCCATAGTCATGGTGACACACACAGCTCTCCTCAATTAGTCTAGCCTCTGGGCACTAGTACCAAGGAAAGTCTAGAGTAGCATGTAAATTGGTAGTAGAGGGTTATACAGCAAGCCAATAGCGCGCACTGCAAGCCAATAGCCATAGGAACAGTAGGTAGTGGTCTTCAACATAGTCCAAACTAGAGGTCGACCGATTAATGGGAATGGCCGATTTCAAGTTTTCATAACAATCGGAAATCTGTATTTTTGGCCACCGATTTTTAAACATTTTTTAACACCTTTATTTAACTAGGCATGTAAGTTAAGAACACATTCTTATTTTCAATGACGGCCTAGGAACGGTGGGTTACTGCCTTGTTCAGGGGCAGAACGACACATTTTTACCTTGTCAGCTCCAGGATTCAATCTTGCAACCTTACAGTTAACTAGTCCAACGCTCTAACCACCTTATTACATCGCACTCCACGAGGCGCCTGCCTGTTACGCGAACGCAGTAAGCCAAGGTAAGTTGCTAGCTCGCATTAAACTTATCTTATAAAATACAATCAATAAATCATAATAACTGGTTAACTGCACATGGTTGATATTACTAGTTTATCTAGCGTGTCCTGCGTTGCATATAGTCGATGCAACGCAGGGGGATGATTTAACAAAAGAGCATTTGCGAAAAAAGCACAATCGTGGCACGACTGTACCTAACCATAAACACCAATGCCTTTCTTCAAATCAATACATATATATTATATATATATTTTTAAACCTGCATATTTAACTAAAGGATATCCAGGTTAGCAGGCAATATTAACCAGGTGAAATTGTGTCACTTCTCTTGCGTTCATTGCACGCAGAGTCAGGGTATATGCAACAGTTTGGGCCGCCTGGCTCACAACTAATTTGCCAGAATTTTACGTAATTATGACATAACATTGAAGGTTGTACAATGTAACAGGACTATTAGACTGATGGATGCCAACATTAGATAAAGTAACGAACGGTTCCGTATTTCACTGAAATAAAATGTTTTGTTTTCGAAATGATAGTTTCCGGATTTGACCTTATTAATGACCAAAGGCTCGTATTTCTGTGTGTTATTGTTATAATTAAGTCTATGATTTGATAGCGCAGTCTGACTGAGCGATTGTAGGCAGCAGCATGCTCGTAAGCATGATGCTTCAAGCATTGCGCTGTTTATGACTTCAAGTCTATCAACTCCCGAGATTAGGCTGGTGTAACCGATGATTAGGCTGGCGCACCCCGCTACCTAGTTAGCGGGGTGCGCGCTAATAGTGTTTCAAACGTCACTCGCTCTGAGACTTGGAGTAGTTGTGCCCCTTGCTCTCCACGGGTAACACTGCTTCGAGGGTGGCTGTTGTCGATGTGTTCCTGGTTCAAGCCCAGGAGAGGGATGGAAGCTATACTGTTACACTGGCAATACTAAGGTGCCGATAAGAACATCCAATAGTCAAAGATATGAAATACAAATGGTATAGGGAGAAATAGTCCTATAATAACTACAACCTAAAACCTCTTACCATGGAATATTGAAGTCTCATGTTAAAAGGAACAACCAACTCTCATATGTTCTCATGTTCTGAGCAAGGAACTTAAACGTTAGCTTTTTACATGTCACTTTTACTTTCTTCTCCAACACTTAGTTTTTGCATTATTTAAACCAAATTGAACATGTTTCATTATTTATTTCAGGCTAAATTTATGTTTATTGATGTATTATATTAAGTTATTCAGTATTGTTCATTCAGTATTGTTGCAATTGTCATTATTACAAATACGTTTAAAATTATTATTAATATATATATTTATATTTTATTTTTATTTTTTTAAATCGGCCGATTAATCAGTATCGGCTTTTTTTGGTCTTCCAATAATCGGTATCGGCGTTGAAAAATCATAGGTCGACCTCTAGTCCCAACCTCTATACTCAGTCAGGAAAACTCTGGAGCCTTCCTGTGTGTGTGTGTGTGTGTGTGTGTGTGTGTGTGTGTGTGTGTGTGTGTGTGTGTGTGTGTGTGTGTGTGTGTGTGTGTGTGTGTGTGTGTGTGTGTGTGTGTGTGTGTGTGTGTGTGTGTGTGTGTGTGTGTGTGTGTGTGTGTGTGCGCATGCAAGCTTACTGTTTATCTAACCCTAATCTTAGCTGATGAGTCAAACATGCAGGCAGTCAGTGCTAAGGAGGGCTAAAGTGGGATAAAGAGGGCTCATGTGTGCCAAAGGGTGCTAACAAATCCGGTAGACTGCTAAGGGCTGAGGAGCACTGTCAGGTAGGCTTGGGCGGTATCCAGATTTTCATACCGTTCTTCTGCATTCCCGGGATTTATGCTATTACCGGCTTAGCACACAAGGGGGTGCTATTACCAGAATGCTAACAAAATAAGTAATAGTGAATTTTCATGGACGCTTTTAACTAAATGCTAACGAGTGCACTAATCGCAAATACAGCTCATAAAGTAAACTTACGACTTCAACTGTACTTGTTTTACATACACCTTAGCCAACTCATTTAAACTCAATTTTTCACAATTCCTGACATTTAATCATAGTAAAAATTCCTCTTAGGTCAGTTAGGATCACCACTTTATTTTAAGAATGTGAAATGTCAGAATAATAGTAGAGTGATTTATTTCAGCTTTTATTTCTGTCATCACATTCCCAGTGGGTCTGAAGTTTACATGCACTCAAGTAGCATTTGGTAGCATTGCCTTTAAGTTGTTTAACTTGGGTCAAACATTTCAGGTAGCCTTCCACAAGCTTCCCACAATAAGTTGGGTGAATTTTGGCCCATTACTCCTGACAGAGCTGGTGTAACGGAGTCAGGCCTCCTTGCTAGCACACGCTTTTCAGTTCTGCCCACAAATTTTCTATAGCATTTTCTATAGGTCAGGGCTTTGTGATGGCCACTCCAATACCTTGACTTTGTTGTCCTAAGCCATTTCGCCACAACTTTGGAAGTATGCTTGGGGACATTGTCCATTTGGAAGACCCATTTGCGACCAAGCTTGAACTGATGTGTTGAGATGTTGCTTCAAAATATCCACATCCTTTTCCTCCCTCATCTATTTTGTGAAGTGCACCAGTCCCTCCTGCAGCACAGCACCCACACAACATGATGCTGCCACCCCTGTGCTTCATGGTTAGGATGGTGTTCTTTGGCATGCAAGTCTCCCCCTTTTTCCTCCAAACATAATGATGGTCAATATGGCCAAACTGTTCTATTTTTGTTTTATCAGACCAGAGGACATTTTTCCAAAAAGTACGATCTTTGTGCAGTTGCAAATCGTAGTCTGGCTTTTTTATGGCGGTTTTGGAGCACTGGCTTCTTCCTTGCTGAGCGGCCTTTCAGGTTATGTCGATATAGGACTCGTTTACTGTGGATATGGATACTTTTGCACCAGGTTCCTCCAGCATCTTCACAAGGTCCTATGCTGGTGTTCTGGGATTGATTTACACCTTTCGCACCAAAGTACGTTCACCTCTAGGAGACAGAACGCGTCTCCTTCCTGAGCGGTATGACGGCTGCATGGTCCGATGGTGTTTATACTTGCGTTTGTACAGATGAACGTGGTACCTTCAGGCGTTTTGAAATTGCTCCCAAGAATGAACCAGACTTGTGGAGGTCTACAATTCTTTTCTGAGGTCTTGGCAGATTTCTTTAAATTTTCCCATGATGTCAAGCAAATAGGCACCGAGTTTGAAGGCAGGACTTGAAATACACCCACAGGTACACCTCCAATTGACTCAAATGATGTCAATTAGCCTATCGGAAGCTTCTAAAGCCATGACATCATTTTCTGGAATTTTCCAAGCTGTTTAAAGGCACAGTCAACTTGCGAAGTGCATGTAAACTTCTGACCCACTGGAATTATGATAGTGAATTGTAAGTGAAATATTCTGTCTGTAAACAATTTTTGGAAAAAGGACTTGTGTCATGCACACAGTTGATGTCCTAACCGACTTGCCAAAACTATAGTTTGTTAACAAGAAATTTGTGGAGTGGTTGAAAAAAAAAAGAGTTTTAATGACCCCAACCGAAGTGTATGTAAACTTCCGACTTCAACTGTAGCTCATCCAGAACTCTTTGACTTCCCAAACACAGTAGAAAGCTAACACCCAATCTCCTTATTAATTCAGCCACTTACTTAGCGAACTAACAAAAACACAGCTGGAGAGTGTAGCACATCTTAGACAGTTATAAGATATCGGATGGCAAACATTTAGTAGTGAATTGCATACAAGGGTAACTTCATCACCTAATGTGCGACGCACAACAGAGAGAGAGACTCAGCGATAGATACAGAACGCTGTGGACTCACCCGCTCCAGTGTTCTCCCATTGTGCTCTTTACAACCAACACTTGACTGGCTGCTGTTCTGGGGAAATATGGTAAGCTTCATAATGAAAAATAATGTGACAAGCAAAATGAACACAGTCTGCTTTATCTCCTAACATACTGGACTAGTTAACTGCAGGTATTTACTTAAAAAGTTGCTACAAATATTCAGATGTATTCAACAATTTTAACAAAATAGTTTCAACGGTATAGGTAAACACCGTTCCGTGTGCATTTCCAAATACCCCTGTATACGGTATGCAGCCCAACCCTACTGACAGGTGATATGCATTGCCAACGCATACCATGCCATCTCAACCTAACTTGATGATATAATTACCTGAATCAGTGGGGTCCTAATTGGCCTGATGGGTGGATGGGGACACTGTCTCACTATCCCGATTCTCCACCCTTTACCCAAAGTGTGGACAGGCACACCTCCCATCATGCATGTAAATCCATTGGATTGGTGGTTCATTAGCTGGAATGAGTTTCCACCATTGTTAAATTCATGACGGGAAGTGTGGAAGTGCATACTTTAGGACAGGGATCATCAACTAGATTCAGCTGCGGGACGATTGTTTCTTAATTACAAATCATTTGTAGACTGCAAATTGATCACAAGAAGCCCAAACAGATATTGGACTAAAACATAATAATTTCAAACCTTGCTTACATTTGTATACGATCACATACACTGTGTGTAAAAAACATTAGGAACAACTGCTCTTTCCATGACATAGACTGACAAGTTGAATCCAGGTAAAAGCTATGATCCCTTATTGATGTCACCTGTAGATGAAGGGGAGATTAAATATGAAAGGATTTTTAGACCTTGAGAAAATTGAGAACCGGATTGTGGCTGAATCGAGGCTGTTCTTGTCATGTTTTGTCTTATATTGTCTTGTCATTATGCTTTCCCTTCTGTTCGTTTCCCCCTGCTGGTCTTATTAGGTTCGTTCCCTTTTTCTATCCCTCTCTCTCCCCCTCCCTCTCTCTCCTCTCTCTATCGTTCCGTTCCTGCTCCCAGCTGTTCCTCATTCTCCTAACTCACTCATTTAGTCTTTTCACACCTGTCCCCTATTTTGTCCTCTGATTAGAGTCCCTATTTCTCCCCTTGTTTTCCGCTTCTGTCCCTGTCGGATCCTTGTATGATGTTCGCTGTGCTGTGTCATTGTCTCGCCCTGTCGTGTCTTGTCTCCTTCAGATGCTGCGTGTGAGCAGGTGTCCTAGTCTGCTACGGTCGGTGCCTTCCCGAGGCAACCTGCAGTCAATGGTCGAGTCTCCAGTCTGTCCTCGTCACTACGAGTGGATTTAAGTTTTTTCATGTTTTGTTTTCTTCTTATATTGTCCAGGAGTATTACTTTTGCCAGTTACTGGAATAAAGACTCTGTTTTCGCTAAGTCGCTTTTGGGTCCTCATTCACCTGCATAACAGAAGGATCCGACCAAGAATGGACCCAGCGACTACGGATTCTCGTAACACTGCCGTCGAGATCCAGGGAGCTATGCTCGGCAGACACGAGCAGGAATTGTCTGCTGCTCGTCATGCCGTTGAGACCCTGGCCGCTCAGGTTTCCGACCTCTCTGGACAGTTCCAGAGTCTTCGTCTCGTGTCACCAGCTACTTCCTGGTCTGCCGAGTCTCCGGAACCTAGGGTTAATAACCCACCTTGTTACTCCGGGCAGCCCACTGAGTGCCGCTCCTTTCTCACCCAGTGTGATATTGTGTTCTCTCTCCAACCCAACACATACTCAAGAGAGAGCTCTCGGGTTGCTTACGTCATATCACTCCTTACTGGCCGGGCTCGAGAGTGGGGCACAGCTATCTGGGAGGCAAGGGCTGATTGTTCTAACAATTACCTGAACTTTAAAGAGGAGATGATACGGGTTTTTGATCGTTCAGTTTTTGGTAGGGAGGCTTCTAGGGCCCTGGCTTCCCTATGTCAAGGTGATCGATCCATAACGGATTACTCTATAGAGTTTCGCACTCTTGCTGCCTCTAGTGACTGGAACGAGCCGGTGCTGCTCGCTCGTTTTCTGGAGGGACTCCACGCAGAGGTTAAGGATGAGATTCTCTCCCGGGAGGTTACTTCCAGTGTGGACTCTTTGATTGCACTCGCCATCCGCATAGAACGACGGGTAGATCTTCGTCACCGAGCTCGTGGAAGAGAGCTCGCGTTAACGGTGTTTCCCCTCTCCGCATCGCAACCATCTCCTTCCTCCGGCTCAGAGACTGAGCCCATGCAGCTGGGAGGTATTCGCATCTCGACTAAGGAGAGGGAACGGAGGATCACCAACCGCCTGTGCCTCTATTGCGGATTTGCTGGACATTTTGTCAATTCATGTCCAGTAAAAGCCAGAGCTCATCAGTAAGCGGAGGGCTACTGGTGAGCGCTACTACTCAGGTCTCTCCATCAAGATCCTGTACTACTATGTCGGTCCATCTACGCTGGACCGGTTCGGCTGCTTCATGCAGTGCCTTGATAGACTCTGGGGCTGAGGGTTGTTTTATGGACGAAGCATGGGCTCGGAAACATGACATTCCTCTCAGACAGTTAGGGAAGCCCACGCCCATGTTCGCCTTAGATGGTAGTCATCTCCCCAGTATCAGATATGAGACACTACCTTTAACCCTCACAGTATCTGGTAACCACAGTGAGACTATTTCCTTTTTGATTTTTCGTTCACCTTTTACACCTGTTGTTTTGGGTCATCCCTGGCTAGTATGTCATAATCCTTCTATTAATTGGTCTAGTAATTCTATCCTATCCTGGAACGTTTCTTGTCATGTGAAGTGTTTAATGTCTGCTATCCCTCCTGTTTCTTCTGTCTCCTCTTCTCAGGAGGAACCTGGTGATTTGACAGGAGTGCCGGAGGAATATCATGATCTGCGCACGGTCTTCAGTCGGTCCAGAGCCAACTCCCTTCCTCCTCACCGGTCGTATGATTGTAGTATTGATCTCCTTCCGGGGACCACTCCCCCTCGGGGTAGACTATACTCTCTGTCGGCTCCCGAACGTAAGGCTCTCGAGGATTATTTGTCTGTTTCTCTTGACGCCGGCACCGTAGTGCCTTCTTCCTCTCCTGCCGGGGCGGGGGGTTTTTTTGTTAAGAAGAAAGACGGTACTCTGCGCCCCTGCGTGGATTATCGAGGGCTGAATGACATAACGGTTAAGAATCGTTATCCGCTTCCCCTTATGTCATCAGCCTTCGAGATTCTGCAGGGAGCCAGGTTCTTTACTAAGTTGGACCTTCGTAATGCTTACCATCTCGTGCGCATCAGAGAGGGGGACGAGTGGAAAACGGCGTTTAACACTCCGTTAGGGCATTTTGAGTACCGGGTTCTGCCGTTTGGTCTCGCTAATGCTCCAGCTGTTTTTCAGGCATTAGTTAATGATGTACTGAGAGACATGTTGAACATCTTTGTTTTTGTCTACCTTGACGATATCCTGATTATTTCACCTTCACTCGAGATTCATGTTCAGCACGTTCGACGTGTACTCCAGCGCCTTTTAGAGAATTGTCTCTACGTGAAGGCTGAGAAGTGCGCCTTTCATGTCTCCTCCGTCACTTTTCTCGGTTCTGTTATTTCCGCTGAAGGAATTCAGATGGATCCCGCTAAGGTCCAGGCTGTCAGTGATTGGCCCGTTCCAAGGTCACGTGTCGAGTTGCAGCGCTTTCTAGGTTTCGCTAATTTCTATCGGCGTTTCATTCGTAATTTCGGTCAAGTTGCTGCCCCTCTCACAGCTCTTACTTCTGTCAAGACGTGCTTTAAGTGGTCCAGTTCCGCCCAGGGAGCTTTTGATCTCCTCAAGAAGCGTTTTACGTCCGCTCCTATCCTCGTTACTCCTGACGTCACTAAACAATTCATTGTCGAGGTTGACGCTTCAGAGGTGGGCGTGGGAGCCATTCTATCCCAGCGCTTCCAGTCTGACGATAAGGTTCATCCTGTCATGTTTTGTCTTATTTTGTCTTGTCATTTTGCTTTTCCCTCTGTTCGTTTTCCCCCTGCTGGTCTTTTTAGGTTCGTTCCCCTCTTTCTCTCTTCCTCCCTCTCTCTCTTCTCTCTATCGCTCCGTTCCTGCTCCCAGCTGTTCCTATTCCCCTAATCAATCATTTAGTCTTCCCACACCTGTTCCCTATCTTCCCCCCTGATTAGAGTCCCTATTTCTCCCCTTGTTTTCCGTTTCTGCCCTGTCGGATCCTTGTCTATTGTTCACCGTGCTGTGTCTGTGTATCGCCCTGTCGTGTCGTGTTTCCCTCAGATGCTGCGTGGTGAGCAGGTGTCTGAGTCTGCTACGTTCAAGTGCCTTCCCGAGGCAACCTGCAGTTCATGATCGAGTCTCCAGTCTGTTCTCGTCATTACGAGTGGAATTATGCTTTATGATTGTAGATTTACTTTACTGGATTAAAGACTCTGTTTTCGCCAAGTTGCTTTTGGGTCCTCATTCACCTGCATAACAGAAGGATCCGACCAAGAATGGACCCAGCGACTATGGATTCTCTCTACTCTACTCTCGAGTTCCAGGGAGCGATGCTCGGCAGACACGAGCAGGAATTGTCTGCTGCTCGGCATGCCGTTGAGACCCTGGCCGCTCAGGTCTCCGACCTCTCAGGACAGTATCAGAGTCTTCGTCTCGTGTCACCAGCTACTTCCGGTTCTTCCGAGCCTCCGGAACCTAGGGTTAATAACCCACCATGTTATTCTGGGCAGCCCACTGAGTGCCGCTCCTTTCTCACCCAGTGTGATATAGTGTTCTCTCTCCAACCCAACACATACTCAAGAGAGAGAGCTCGGATTGCCTACGTCATATCACTCCTTACTGGTCGGGCTCGGCAGTGGGGCACAGCTATCTGGGAGGCAAGCGCTGAGTGTACTAACAATTATCTGAACTTTAAAGAGGAGATGATAAGGGTTTTTGATCGCTCAGTTTTTGGGAAAGAAGCTTCCTGGTCCCTGTCTTCCCTATGTCAAGGTAATCGATCCATAACGGATTACTCTATAGAGTTTCGCACTCTTGCTGCCTCCAGTAACTGGAACGAGCAGGCGTTGCTCGCTCGTTTTCTGGAGGGACTCCACGCTAAGGTTAAGGATGAGATTCTCTCTCGGGAGGTTCCATCCAGCGTGGATTCTTTGATTGAACTCGCTATTCGCATTGAACGACGGGTAGATCTTCGTCACCGAGCTCATAGAAGAGAGCTCGCGTTAACTGTGTCTCCCCTCTCTCCGACACTACCGTCTTTCCCCACTGACTCAGGTGTTGAGCCCATGCAGCTGGGGGTATTCGCATCTCGACTAAGGAGAGGGAACGGAGAATCACCAACCGCCTCTGTCTCTATTGCGGTTCCGCTGGTCATTTTGTCATTTCATGTCCAGTTAAAGGCCAGAGCTCATCAGTAAGCGGAGGGCGACTGATAAGCGCTACTAGACGGTCCTCTCCGTCAAGTACCTGTACTACCTTACCGGTCCATCTACGCTGGACCGGATCGGCAGCTTCCTGCAGTGCATTAATAGACTCTGGGGCAGAGGGCTGTTTTATGGACGAAGCCTGGGCGCGGGAACATGACATTCCTCTCAGACAGTTAGGGAGCCCACGGTCATGTTTGCCTTGGATGGTAGTCCTGTCCCCAGTATATTATATGAAACACTACCTTTAACCCTCACTGTATCTGGTAACCATAGTGAGACCATTTCTTTTTTGATTTTTTGTTCACCTTTTACACCTGTTGTTTTGGGTCATCCCTGGCTAGTGTGTCATAATCCTTCTTTTGATTGGTCTAGTAATTCTATCCTTTCCTGGAACGTTTCTTGTCATGTGACGTGTTTAATGTCTGCTATTTCTCCTGTTTGTTCTGTCCCCTCTTCTCAGGAGGAACCTGGTGATTTGACAGGAGTGCCGGAGGAATATCATGGTCTGGGCACGGTCTTCAGTCGGTCCAGAACCAACTCCCTTCCTCCTCACCGGTCGTATGATTGTTGTTCTGATCTCTTCAAGAAGCGTTTTGCATCCGCTCCTATCCTTGTTGCACCTGACGTCACTAAACAGTTTATTGTTGAGGTTGACGCGTCGGGGGTGGGTGTGGGAGCCATTCTGTCCCAGCGCTCCGATACTGACGATGGGGTCCACCCTTGTGCGTATTTTTCTCATCGCCTGTCACCGTCGGAACGTAACTATGATGTGGCTAACCGCGAACTGCTCGCCATCCGTTTAGCCCTAGGCAAATGGCGACAGTGGTTGGAGGGGGCGACCGTTCCTTTTGTCGTTTGGACTGACCAAAAGAACCTTGAGTACATCCGTTATGCCAAACGACTGAATGCGCGTCATGCTCGTTGGGTGTTGTTTTTCGCTCGTTTCGAGTTCATTATTTCTTATTGCCCGGGTACTAAGAACACCAAGCCTCATGCTTTATCCCGTCTCTTTAGTTCTTCTGTGGCTTCTACCGATCCCGAGGGGATCCTTCCTGTTGGGCGTGTTGTCGGATTGACTGTCTGGGGAATTGAGAGACAGGTTAAGCAAGCACTCACGCACACTGCGTCGCCGCGCGCTTGTCCTAGTAACCTTCTTTTCGTTCCTGTTTCTACTCGTCTGGCTGTTCTTCAGTGGGCTCACTCTGCCAAGTTAGCTGGCCATCCCGGCGTTCGGGGTACGCTTGCTTCTATTCGCCAGCGGTTTTGGTGGCCTACTCAGGAGCGTGACACGCGCCGTTTCGTGGCTGCGTGTTCAGACTGCGCGCAGAAGAAGTCTGGTAAAAAAAATTCTGCTTCTGCTCCTGGTCTTGCTGGGTCTCAGTCTGTTCCCTGCCATCGCATCTCTCCTGTTCTTGTTCCTGCCCTTGCTGTGTCTCAGTCTGTCCCTAGTTGTTACTCTCCTGGCCTGTTTGGTCCTGTTTGCTCTAAAGCTTTCAGTTCTCTACCCGTGTCTCATTTTTTTTTTTTTTTTTTTTTAGAGTAGTACCCTAGTTTCCCTTTTTATCGTTTTTCGTTACGGTCCTGAGGAGAGGAGTTGGGTTCTTTCTCGGGACGTGCTGGACCGTTTGTGATCTATGATTTCCTCCGTTGCCGCCAGTGTTCCTCCTCGAGAGCGCCAGGAGGCGCTCGGTGAGTGGGGGGGTACTGTCATGTTTTGTCTTATTTTGTCTTGTCATTTTGCTTTTCCCTCTGTTCGTTTTCCCCCTGCTGGTCTTTTTAGGTTCGTTCCCCTCTTTCTCTCTTCCTCCCTCTCTCTCTTCTCTCTATCGCTCCGTTCCTGCTCCCAGCTGTTCCTATTCCCCTAATCAATCATTTAGTCTTCCCACACCTGTTCCCTATCTTTTCCCCTGATTAGAGTCCCTATTTCTCCCCTTGTTTTCCGTTTCTGTCCTGTCGGATCCTTGTCTATTGTTCACCGTGCTGTGTCTGTGTATCGCCCTGTCGTGTTGTGTTTCCCTCAGATGCTGCGTGGTGAGCAGGTGTCTGAGTCTGCTACGTTCAAGTGCCTTCCCGAGGCAACCTGCAGTTCATGATCGAGTCTCCAGTCTGTTCTCGTCATTACGAGTGGAATTATGCTTTATGATTGTAGATTTACTTTACTGGATTAAAGACTCTGTTTTCGCCAAGTTGCTTTTGGGTCCTCATTCACCTGCATAACACATCCTTGCGCTTATTTTTCTCATCGCCTGTCACCATCGGAACGCAACTATGATGTGGGTAACCGCGAACTTGTCATGTTTTGTCTTAGATTGTCTTGTCATTTTGCTTTTCCTTCTGTTCGTTTTCCCCCTGCTGGTCTTTTTAGGTTCGTTCCCTTTTTTTCTCTCTCCCTCTCTCTCTCTCTTCTCTCTATCGTTCCGTTCCTGCTCCCAGCTGTTCCTATTCCCCTAATCAATCATTTAGTCTTCCCACACCTGTTCCCTATCTTTTCCCCTGATTAAAGTCCCTATTTCTCCCCTTGTTTTCCGTTTCTGTCCTGTCGGATCCTTGTATACTGTTCACCGTCCTGTGTCTTTGTATCGCCCTGTCGTGTCGTGTTTCCCTCAGATGCTGCGTGGTGAGCAGGTGTCTGAGTCTGCTACGGTCAAGTGCCTTCCCGAGGCAACCTGCAGTTCATTATCGAGTCTCCAGTCAGTTCTCGTGATTACGAGTGAAATTGTTTCTTATGCTTTATTTACCGCTCCGATTTGTCTAGGAGTATTGCTATTTCCTTAAACTGGATTAAAGACTCTGTTTTCGCCAAGTCGCTTTTGGGTCCTCATTCACCTGCATAACAGAACTGCTCGCCATCCGCTTAGCCCTAGGCGAATGGCGACAGTGGTTGGAGGGGGCGACCGTTCCTTTTGTCGTTTGGACTGACCATAAGAACCTTGAGTACATCGGTTCTGCCAAACGACTTAATGCACGTCAAGCTCGTTGGGCGTTGTTTTTCGCTCGTTTCGAGTTTGTGATTTCTTATCGCCCGGGTAATAAGAACACCAAGCCTGATGCCTTATCCCGTCTCTTTAGTTCTTCTGTGGCTTCTACTGATCCCGAGGGGATTCTTCCTTATGGGCGTGTTGTCGGGTTGACAGTCTGGGGAATTGAGAGACAGGTTAAGCAAGCACTCACTCACACTGCGTCGCCGCGCGCTTGTCCTAGTAACCTTCTTTTCGTTCCTGTTTCTACTCGTCTGGCTGTTCTTCAGTGAGCTCACTCTGCCAAGATAGCTGGCCATCCCGGCGTTCGAGGTACTCTTGCTTCTATTCGCCAGCGCTTTTGGTGGCCTACTCAGGAGCGTGACACGCGCCGTTTCGTGGCTGCTTGTTCGGACTGCGCGCAGACTAAGTCAGGTAACTCTCCTCCTGCCGGTCGTCTCAGACCGCTTCCCATTCCTTCTCGACCATGGTCTCACATCGCCTTAGACTTCATTACCGGTCTGCCTTCGTCTGCGGGGAAGACTGTGATTCTTACGGTTGTCGATAGGTTCTCTAAGGCGGCACATTTCATTCCCCTCGCTAAGCTTCCTTCCGCTAAGGAGACGGCACAAATCATCATCGAGAATGTGTTCAGAATTCATGGCCTCCCGTTAGACGCCGTTTCAGACTGAGGTCCGCAATTCACGTCACAGTTTTGGAGGGAGTTCTGTCGTTTGATTGGTGCTTCCGTCAGTCTCTCTTCCGGTTTTCATCCCCAGTCTAACGGTCAAGCAGAAAGGGCCAATCAGACGATTGGTCGCATACTACGCAGCCTTTCTTTTAGAAACCCTGCGTCTTGGGCAGAACAGCTCCCCTGGGCAGAATACGCTCACAACTCGCTTCCTTCGTCTGCTACCGGGCTATCTCCGTTTCAGAGTAGTCTGGGTTACCAGCCTCCTCTGTTCTCGTCCCAGCTCGCCGAGTCCAGCGTTCCCTCCGCTCAGGCGTTTGTCCAACGTTGTGAGCGCACCTGGAGGAGGGTGCGGTCTGCACTTTGCCGTTACAGGGCGCAGACTGTGAGAGCCGCCAATAAACGTAGGATTAAGAGTCCTAGGTATTGTCGCGGCCAGAGAGTGTGGCTTTCCACTCGTAACCTTCCCCTTACGACAGCTTCTCGTAAGTTGACTCCGCGGTTCATTGGTCCGTTCCGTGTCTCCCAGGTCGTCAATCCTGTCGCTGTGCCCAGATTGACCCAGATTGCGATTTATAATGGACCGTTTTAGTATTGCGTAAAAAGTAATTGTGTGTCGGCAGGGATGCAGAGCTACAGGAGCTAACATTTTAGTTGGACCCGTCTTCGAGTCATAAAAGTTCATTGAAATTCCTTGGGAACTGTGCACACTGTGTGGCCACTTGGGACACCAGTTTGATCTCTAACTCAATCCCATGTCATTTTTTTGCCCACATTTTCAAATAATATTCTTATGTTACTGAACGTATCCATAGTATTTTCAGATTTCGTTAACAAATGCACGGAAAATTACAGTTAATGTAAAATGCACATAAAATCAACAGTCTAGTCTAATAATTTTCCGATAATCTCAAAATTGTTCCCTTTTGATTACTTCCATGTTTATGCATATACTTTCCATATTTCTTCTTTAGGAAACATTTCAATTTAGGCCTAACCCGATATAGGACCATTCCCATGAGTGTAAACGGTTAAGGTAAGGGTTAAGGTCTGGGACAGGGTTAAAACCCCCCAAAAATGTAACGAGTGCCTAGCACTGGGATTGAACGAGCAACCCTACATATGCATTGCTTGATGTTTGGGGTTGTACGCTGGGTTTCTGTACAGCACTTTGTGACATAGGCTGATGTAAAAGGGGCTTTATAAATGAATTTGATTGATTGATTGATTGATTGACTGAAGCCAGCTCTCGTGGTTTACACCCATCCTCCATCCACAAAACCCTAGCAAGCCTACTTGGTAATAGCGCTCACCTTTGCCTCTAGTGTCCGGTTTTGAATTAATCTCCTGAGGTCCTGGGGACTTGGACAAATGTTGAATAATCACCTTGGATCTTGAGTGACCTGGCTGCTCCAAACAGCCTTGGGCCATAGCTAAAAGTTTACATCTGAATCAAACAACTCAGAGAGAATAATAAACAGTGTGTTGTGGACTGGTGTATGTGTGTTCCTGAGGGACTATTCCCCTATTGTACCTCTCAAGAGCCAAGCTGAACACCTGAACACTGATGTTTACGCTCTCTGGACCTATACAAAATGCTGGGTTGACTGGGTCATATTCATTACACTGTAGCAAAATGTTTCGCAATGGAAAATGAAAACAAGGGTTTCTTATTGGACAAGAAAGATCAGGTAGTCCTATATATGACCCTGTTGTCAAAGGGGATACAGTCCAGGTAGATTTAGTGCAAATGTCTGTGGCTTGTAACAAGCTCCCTTTCCTCCATGTCCAAAACAAAGTAATCAGCAGAGGTTCACATATAGGAACATGGGAACAGATGAACAGTGCCACCTAGCTCAAAGCAACAGCAACTACAGCCCATTGTCTTTCAACCGTATCTCACACACACACACACACACACACACACACACACACACACACACACACACACACACACACACACACACACACACACACACACACACACACACACACACACACACACACACACACACACACACACACACACACACACACACACACACACACACACACACACACACACACACACACACACACACACACACACACACACACTACACCTGCCCCTCCCCCCACATACATACTTCATCTCTCTCCAAACATTCCTTCTCTTCTCTCTCTCCGCTCTCCATCGCCTCTGTTGGTGTGTGGCACATCTCTATTGAGCTGCTGTGCTTTTGTCTGCCTGTCATGCATCTTAAGAGTCCCCCCCCCTCTCTTCCTACCCCCCCTCCCCCTCTCTCCTTTGAAACTCCTGGAATTCATAATGCGGGAAGCGAGGCGCGGGCTGCATCGTGATGGTAATACAGTTATCCAATCATCTCCGTCTCCCTACACCCTTCCACGCACAAGCAGTCAAGGAACTGTTTAGCTGAAAGCGTGGGGGGGGCCTTCTCTTAAATATAGGGTCTACTCTAAACCTCTGAAAGAAGTAGAAAACCTTACACCTCTGTTAGCACACAGCTAGTCTGCTTCCCAAACGGTAACATATTTCCTAGGTAGTGCAGTACTTTTGACCAGGACCCAAATGGAATAGGGTGCCATTTGGTACACAGCCTTAGTCATAGGTTGAATCAGATCTCAAACCCAAACCTGATGGAAGTTGCTTTTCAGAAACTGAAATTCCAGCGGAATCACGTGTCAAAACTGTGAAGCTAGGGAAAACGAAGGGAAAACTGCTGGGCCCTTAAAATGCATCCTTCCTTCCTCCTTTCTTTGAAGCAATCACTGATCTGACATTGGCTGGATTGGTGAAAGGCTACTTACTGTGTATGATAGAACTGTTCCCAACCTTACACTAATCAAGTCATCAAGGAAGGGAGGAAGAAAGAATGCATTTGAGTTTTGCCTGATTGGCATTTGTAGAGTCCAGTGTCAGGTGACTCTGGTACTGAGGGTGTGATGAATGGAAGAAAACCTACTGATGTCATGAGTCATCATTTCATGCGGTGCAATGTTAAAAGTATACCCAAAAGTATACCCAAATGTACTCCAATGATGCAATGCTTTACGCATCTGTGCACACACACGGTCAGTCGAACACGCACGCACGCACGCACAGGCTCACACACACACACACACACACACACACACACACACACACACACACACACACACACACACACACACACACACACACACACACACACACACACACACACACACACACACACACACACACACACACACACACACACACACACAGCTGTTAAAAACAAGTAGGAAATTGGATCGATTACCATCTAGACTCCCCTAATCCTACATCTACTTCCCTGTGTGTCTGTAACATACATCCAGATGTTTGATTTTATTTAGTTATTTAACCTTTAACCAGGCAAGTCATTATTTACAATGATGGCCTACATGTAAAACTCCCCCGCCCAAAGCCTTCCCTAACCTGGACGACGCTGGGCCAATTGTGCGCCACCCTATGGGACTCCCGATCACGGCCGGTTGTGATACAGCCCGGGATCGAACCCGGCTCTGCCATATACCACTGCACTACTCGGGAGCCCTCCTTGAAACACACACGTGGGTTTCAGCATACCCCAATCTCGCACAAATGCATTCATACATAGTATAAAACGCACACACATCTACGCACGCACATACACTCCTAATACACAAACATGGCTGTGAGCATCAGCCAACCCAACTCACTCTCCACGCATAACCACACACACAGGCCTACTATATAATGAGCCTTGTGGAGGCCTGATTACCAACAGCGACAAGACAACCTATAGGGAGGAGGTGAGAGTCTGGTGGAGTGGTTTACAGGCAAATAACCTACCTCCACACCGACACCATGGTGGGAGGCTGAAGAAATTTGGCATGGCCCCTAAGACTCTCACAAACTTCCACAGATGCACCAGAGAGCATTCTGTTGGGCTGTATCACCGCCTTGTACGGCAATTGCACCAGCTGCAACTGTAGGGCTCTCCAGAGGGTGGTGCGATCAGCCCAACATCACTGGAGGCACACTGCCTGCCCTCCAGGACATCTACAGCACCCGGTATCACAGGAAGGCAAGAAGATTATGAACGACCTCAGTCACCCGAGCCACGTCCAGTTCCAGGGCCTAAAATGAACACCCACCACCTGCCAAACGCTTGTAGATTTTGGCATTGGCGGTTAAGATGTCTATTGACCAGCCACTTGGCAGGTGATCAGGCCTCGATAGAACGAGCGTTTCACTCGCGTTTGTGGATACAAAGTGTCAAATATGATCACATTTACAGTCAAATAAATGCTGCACTACGAGGTTTCAAAGTATTTATGCCTTTTCGTTTCATAGCTGGTAAATGAATGGCACAAAGTCAAAGAACAAACAATCATATATAGGCTATTTCACCTCGTTGTGCACACATGAAGAGCTAAGTGAAAGATTCATTTTTTAGAAGCGGAGTGCACATGCATAAAAGTCTGTCTAATTTACTTGAAACAAAAGTCGAGTGAAGTGAGACTTTGTTCTTGTGTTTCTTGGCTATTTATATTGTTTTGTTCACAAGCTAGGTTGTTGTTCTATGTTGGAGTTTCAACTGCTAGGGAAGAGAAGGCAATGCTTCCACTATTCTGTTATGCAGGTGAATGAGGACCCAAAAGCGACTTGGCGAAAACAGAGTCTTTAATCCAGTTTAAGGAAATAGCAATACTCCTAGACAAATCGGAGCGGTAAATAAAGCATAAAAACAATTTCACTCGTAATCACGAGAACTGACTGGAGACTCGATAATAAACTGCAGGTTGCCTCGGGAAGGCACTAGACCGTAGCAGACTCAGACACCTGCTCACCACGCAGCATCTGAGGGAAACACGACACGACAGGGCGATACAAAGACACAGCACGGTGAACAATATACAAGGATCCGACAGGGCAGAAACGGAAAACAAGGGGAGAAATAGGGACTCTAATCAGGGGAAAAGATAGGGAACAGGTGTGGGAAGACTAAATGATTGATTAGGGGAATAGGAACAGCTGGGAGCAGGAACGGAACGATAGAGAGAAGAGAGAGAGGAAGGGAGAGAGAAAAAAGGGGAACGAACCTAAAAAGACCAGCAGGGGGAAAACGAACAGAAGGAAAAGCAAAATGACAAGACAATATAAGACAAAACATGACATATTCATACTCAATCTCCTGCCTTAAAGGGGCACGTGAAAGTATTTGTCTCATCCGTGATATTTTATTAAAAGATAATATACCACATTACTTCTTACTAGGAATACATTTGTTTTAGAAACATTACAAAGCAGTTTCATCTGTTTTTTTGTTTTTTTGTTGGCGGTGTTGGTGGTGTAATTTTAGTGGGAAAAAATATTTTGGCCGGTACAAAATCTGAGTGGCTGGTGGACCACTGTGGCTGGTGGATCAAAAAGAAAAATGTTATGCCCTGGTCTGTTCACTCTGCTACCATCTAGAAGGTAGAGACAGGTGCATCAAAGCTGGGACCGAGATACTGAAAAACAGCTATGATCAACTAAATCCACTTAAAATCAGAGTAGATGAAGAGGACAAGTTAAAGAAGGATTTTTAAGCCTTGAGACTAGAGGTCGGCTGATTATGATTTTTCTACGCCAATACCGATTATTGGAGGACAAAAAAGCCGATACCGATTAATCGGCCGTGTTGTAAAATGTATTTGTAATAATGACAATTACAACAATACTGAATGAACACTTTTTTATTTTAAATAAATTTTACCCCGTTTTTTCTCCCCAATTTCGTGGTATCCAATTGTTTAGTAGCTACTATCTTGTCTCATCGCTACAACTACCGTACGGGCTCGGGAGAGACAAAGGTTGAAAGTCATGCATCCTCCGATACAAAACCCAACCAAGCCGCACTGCTTCTTAACACATCGCGCATCCAACCCGGAAGCCAGCCGCACCAATGTGTCGGAGGAAACACTGTGCACCTGGCAACCTTGGTTAGGCGCGCATTGCGCCCGGCCCGCCACAGGAGTCGCTGGTGTGCGATGAGATAAGGATATCCCTACTGGCCAAACCCTCCCTAATCCGGACAACGCTAGGCCAGTACAGCGCCCTTAACCTTGGCTTCTTACTGCATTCACATAACAGGCGGGCTCCTCGTGAGGCAGGTGGTTAGAGCGTTGGACTAGTTAACCGTAAGGTTGCAAGTTTGAATCCCTGAGCTGACAAGGTAAAAATCTGTCGTTCTGCCCCTGAACAAGGCAGTTAACCCACTGTTCCTAGGCAGTCATTGAAAATAAGAATGTGTTCTTAACTGACTTGCCTAGTTAAATAAAGATGAAATAAAGGTGTAAAAAAAATTATGATATATATATATATATATATACAATAATAAGAATTATTCGGCAAAAATCGGCATCCAAAATTACCGATTTCCGATTGTTATGAAAACTTGAAATCGGCCATTCCGATTAATTGAACGACTTCTACTTGAGACACACAAAAAAGTTATGTGCCTTTGAACGGCGTATGGTAGTAGGTGCCAGGCGCACCATTTGGGTCAAGAAATACAATGCTCAACAGTTTCCCCTGTGTATCAAGAATGGTCCACCACCCAAAAGACATTCAGCCAACATGACACAACTGTGGGAAGTATTAGAATCAACATGGGCCAGCATCCCTGTGGAACGCTTTCGACACTTTGAAGAGAGTCCATGCACCAATGAATTGAGGCAGTTCTGAGGACAAAAATATATATATATATATTAGGAAGGTGTCCTTACATTTTTTGTTCACCCAGTGTACATACTGTATTCAACGACATACAGTAGCTCATCTTATACAACTACTGCTCTACATAGCTTTTCCCTACTTACAGTATATATTGTCCATACACCACATGTATATTCCGGACTCTGACATTGCACACTGATATTTCTTAATGTCGGTTCTTATTTTTTTCTTCCTTTTTTGGGGGGATTATTTGTTGATTAGTATTGTACTGTTAGACATTTTACCGCATCGCTGGAGCTAGCCACACAAGCATTTTACTGCACCTGCTTTAACACATGCTAATCTCTGTACGCGACATATAAACGTTGATTTGATGGGTTACTCTGCCCAGGACGTCGCTCTCACTCCATCTTGCTCTTTCCATCTATCCAGGTGTAAAAGCAGCCTCCCTCTCCCATGCCTGATCTCTTCTATCACCGTGATGACAGAGTGCTCTCTCTGGTGTGTGCCCACTACACCCACACACATTCCATTTCTGACTGATGATTCTAATTCACAAAACACGCCCACAAGCAAACAGGCACTGTTTGCTAGCTGTGCGTTGTGACAGGCCTTATTTTTTATTTATGAACACTCAGGGTAAACTCTTCACAAATCACGTGGTGCCTAGGAGAACGGGAGGGACGTGTGTGCATGCGTCTGTGTCTTTGTCAATTTATGATGGGAGGGAGGAAAGATGGGGGAGAGAAAGATGGGGAGGGGGCCCTGAGGCTTCATATATTTCTCAGATGTGACACAACACAGAGTCACATACAAAATTGTAAAAAATATGAATTTATCACCCCAACAGTGCAAACACATCACTAATGGTCACACTGTTTTTTCTCCACTACCCTTTTCCACCATCCACCTCCTCCCAAAAGTCCTTCTGAGAAGCTAATAAAATCGGGTTATTTTTACCCTGTGGCGAACGTAAGACCAGCTGCTCCCCGCAATCACCCCTCTCTCTCATCCTTCCTTTTCCACATTCACCCCCCGAGGGTCAGGGAGAGAAATTGGTAGGAGTGATTAACCTGGAATCTGGCATGCTGGAGCAACCATGCACCTGTGGAGATCTTGTTGCGCTCTCTTCCATTCACACACTCACTTGTTCTCTTCTCTCTTTATAACATCATCTCTGTTATTAAATTTCACTTCATTGTTTGCTGTCAATCAAGTCCACTTTTGTTAATCTCTCCTAATTTTTCTTTAATTAAGGAAGTTTCCTTTCCTTAATTAATGAATGAATTACCACCGGCACACGCTTAGTGATTTAATAGAAACTAAACCATCTCTTAATAGGCACACCTCCTCCTATACTCATTTAACAAAGCCTTGGACTAGCCAACTACCTCTGCAGTAGTGAGTGGGTGTCTGCTCTGTCAAGCTCACAGCAGTATAATACTAGTGAGTGTTTGGGACCCAAATATAGTGGAGTAAAAAAAATCTGACTGATGCTCCACAGAATATTGCTTATTACTAACAGTACAAGTCAGCTGTTCCGGCAATTATGTTTTCAACATGTCTTCTTTCATGATACAACTCAAGGACAGACAGGGACTAGAAATCGGCCCAGGCATTTCTAACATGCATCCCTCATACCTTTCGATTATTTTCCTTGAGACCCCATTTTTAGCCCGGCCCACTGGGCTAAAGATGGACCAGCCCATCTGGCATTTGCCTGAACTGCCCTTTGGCCAGTCTGTTTCTGCCACCACTCATAAGTGTCACAAATAGCAGATGTAATAAAGGTTTATAGTTGAGCCACTAGATTCCCTGTAGCCTCTGGTTGTCAACCCTGCTAATATCATCATTCCTTACAGTGTTGACCCAAGGCTCAATAAGCGCTCTGTCCATTCATATCATAATACAGTCATGTGCAGTACATTTAGCCTACTGGCTTCACCATACTTACTGTTGACATGGTGAGCTAAACCTCTCAGCTCTGGCTAGAAATTTCAAATCTTATAGAGCCTTCTAGAATCTCCAAGACAGAATTATGAATTCTGATGGCTAAGACTGTGGTTAAATCTGAAATGGCACCCTATTTGCGACGTACTTTCTGTCCAAAGGAAATGCCCTATATTGAAAAGAGTGCCGTTTTGTACCCTGGATGGTGGTTGGTAATGTTTAGACTTCAAACATGAAAATAGAACATATATTTAAAAATAATAATAATAATAATAAATGTACAGAATGACAGAAGAGCATATAGAAAATTCACGGTTAGAAATGGTGAGATATAGTTATTTTTCAGCTGTTGAAGGATATTGGCAAGACTTTCATGTAAATCCATGATTTTCCTACATTTTGTGAAGTGTATGATATTACCTGTCACATGTCAGGCTTATGGAAAGTCACAACAACAACTCAAGTGGGCTATTTAGATGCACTACCGTCTAATCAAGATGTCCATTTATTAAGACAATCAATTAATTCGTACGGGTGGATAGCGCCTGGTGTAAATTGATAGCGACGGATGATACAAATAAATGATGACAGTGTCAATGACCCATCAGAGAGGACGCAGGTGCAGTTTCAGACGTTTAATTGCGGCGGGAACACGGTAAAGGATTTCGCCCCGTGCCTTTTGCTCCCTCCTCCAGTTAACCCCACAACCTCTGGCTCGGGTCCACGTGCTGCACAGATCACGCACACACCTTCACACTCACCCGTCTCACATAGACATGTTTGATTTAAAGATAATTCGAGCGATTAGCTGGGAGGCTGGATGCGGCGGGAACACGCAGCAGGGTACATTACAGTGCATTAGGAAAGTATTCAAACCCTTGACTTTTTCCAAATGTTCTTACTTTACAGCCTTATTCCAAAATGGATTAAATAAACGTTTATTCTTAATCTATACACAATGACGCATAATGACGAAGCAAAAACAAATGTGCAAATGTATAAAAAAAACAGAAATACCTTATTTCCATAAGTATTCAGACCCTTTGCTATGAGACTCGAAATTGAGCTCAGGTGCATTGATCATCCTTGATGTTTCTACAACTGGATTGGAGTCCAACTGTGGTAAATTCAATTGATTGGACATGGTCGTTTGTTAGAGGGGGACAGGGATAAAAGCCTGCACATGCATTAACTCTCCTGGGAGGATGGGGCACCACCCTTGATGTAAAACCCAGTAACATTCCAACCAAATACATTTAATACCTTGTGAAATAATTCACTCATTCAATATATCAAATGGCTATAGCAGGCTGCACATATTTTTATTCAGCTGAAGCAAAACCACTAGTTTTTTCATGAAATGTACATTTTCTAGTTCAGTCAAATTGATCTTAAGTGTTTACTTTGCAACTCAATAGATGCTAGTCAGCCTGCAATGTCCCACACGTTGGATGTCCTAATCGTGATTTTTGAAGCCACATAATCGAACAGAAAGGCAACATGTAATATTGTTTCCTAAAATAAAATATTCACAATTCACTAATTATTCTTTTGATTTGCGCATTTCAATGCGATTGAACCGAATACCAACTAGTGAATAGTTTGAGTGAATCATATGAATCGTTCAAAATAGAATATCGACTTTGAAGGGCCTTATTCGCAAGTGTCGGTGATACAGTTTTTGGGACATGACATGAAGAAAACATTAATAGCAATATGTTTATAATAGCTAAACAGTTAACTACAGGGTACCTAGTAAGTCTGCACTCTTACCAATTTTTATAACGTAAACTCATGTAAACTCGTACATCGCCTTGGTCCGTAAAATTGCCCTTATTTAAGCACCCCAAAAACGTAATACTTCCAGATCAACTATAATGTCAATACCATTGTAAAGCACAATTTCTCCCCTTTCCAAATAATCAATTACATGACCTAAACGTTTCCCGTTTCTGCATAATTCAAACAGGAAATGAGCCCCTTGGGTCTTTTCAAAAATGGCGGGTTAGGAAGGGAAACTAATGCGTGATAGTGAGAAGGAGAGATGTTGTGTGGGAAAATTGCTCTTTTCACTCGATCTGTCCAACTTATCACATTATCGCCTCAAAAATATAAATAAAAACACATTATATAAATTCTTTATAGTGTCATTACATACCTATTTGAAGGTTTGTGTGGAATTTGAATCGGTTTTTAGGGCGGTGCTAAAGTGATCTTACAAGTAAACAGCGGCTTTGAGAATGATGATTCCATTCAATGATGACGAAAAAAAGGACTAGGTATTCCCCCCCCTTACCGAGATTGTAAGACATAAATAGTTGCTTTATGCCTGCTGTACATTACAACATGACACATCAAGATGTAACGGAGGGTCAGTTTTTTCAACTTTTCTCCAATATTATAGAGCCATTACCATGTCGATCAACGCTTGAATAGAAACCTAGTTCACACCCCCTGATTTTGACGTCAAAACAGTCGCTACAGTCCCATTGGTTGTTTTCTTTGTAGCCTCGTTTGAATGTTGCGGTTGCGCACATTTGTACTGAATGGGGTGAGTTTACGTTACCTGCTGCTGCAATGTCCAACTGTCTCTCTCTCCGTAAGCAGCAGCCCACACATTTCGCACGTATTCAGGTCATTCGAGCAAACATGCATGACGCGCTAAAGTTGAATTCCGATCCTGGCTGATATGTGGATTTTTATTTGAATGATAAAATATATATTTTTAAACTGTGCCTAAATAAATTACATTAACAGAAATTATGAAATTAATTTCCATTATTTTTCCAAAACATCGAGGATTTGATCTTTTTCAAGAACACCATTTTAAAACTCCATTACTTTTCCAGGATTTTATGAAAAAAAAGTAATGGTAACCTTATGAACCCTGATTTTTGTAAAAAAAAAAAATTAAACATGGTGTTAGCCATTTCACAATACAAATGTTCGTACATTTTCCCCCCACTGCCGTCAAAGGTTTCCACAGTAGGGTAAGAACCAGACCGGAGGCTAAATGAATACTTTTGTTATCTTTGATAGGAAAGACTTTAGGTGGTGGGCTCAATATGAAACAAATCACATTTTTTTAAAGACCAAGACTTCTCAAAAGCCTGGAATTTCAGATAAACACTAATAAATCCCAATTGAATTACAATAAATGGTTACAGACATGTCTGGATTGTGATACTGGTTTAATTTGAGCTCATATTCATCACTACTTATTTTTACATGTGTAGAAAATATTACTCATCAGATGCCAGTCAAATACTGCCATCTGTGCAAACTGAATGGACTCTCACAAAGCCCAATGTAGCCAACGTCACTGGCTAATCAAGTCTTGCATGTTGCCTATTTCCTGAAATCAGTTTTCATTCAATTAACTTTTTCTGTGACTCACAGATCTATACTTTTCATGGAATCGGAGAAGCTTTAGCTTTCGTTGAAATGGGTTTGTCAATAAGCTTTTCATAGGACTGAGAGCGACGCATCAGAATGTTTATCCTTGGAATAATACATAGGCTATATCCTTCACCAGTTTTTACCACAATTCCAAATGAGATCCATTCCTCATTCCCTTCATCAGATCCATTCCAAACCTAAACCAACATTCACATCTACTCCGACTGCATCCCAAATTGCTCCCCATTCCCGAAATAGCACACTAAAAATGACCAGAGGCCTATAGGCCATGGTCAAAATGCGTGCACTAAATAAGCAATATGGTGCCATTTGAGACGCAGACATGGATGAGCCCATACATATGATCACGTATGAACGACACCAATGCTTTACCATTGATATGTGCAAGAATGACCTCGGCTGAGACATCCACACCACCGTTTACAAAGTCCACATCCCAAATGGCACCCTATTCTTTATAAAGTGCACTACTAATGACCAGAGCCTTATGGTATGGGCCCTAGTCAAAAGTAGTGCACTAAATAGGAAATGGGGTACCACAGTGTAAACGGAGCTGGGGCCATTGATAACTTGTACACAGCAATTAAAAAAGACAAATTAGTTGAGATGGATTTAATTATTTCGTTGTTTTTTATTCAAAAATGTCATTTGGCTGCGTTTGGTGTTGTGGGTGTGTATGTGTAATAAGGAGTGACAGTCCGTTTATGAGGACGGCTATGCTCCCTGGGTTTAGTTACAGTGGTTGACACGAGAAGGGAAAGACAGTGAGTGTACACAGACATACAGCGAGTACACCACATGTATGCATGAATGCACACAGAACTTCAAGCCATTTCTGTTAGGTCCATCAATACGAATTGCTAATATAGTACAGCAACATAAAGCATAGTGCACTTACTAAATCCTACTTATTACCAGCAAAATGATAGACTTCCTAAGTGCCTATAGACTTATGGCCTACAGAAAACATATGCTACCAATCTAGTTCCATCTGAATGAGGCACTATCCCAATCCTCAATGATTATGACAGGACTTCAATATGGAGAGCCCGAGACTTAGAAAGTAGGCTAATTGCTGTGATAATGTAGCCTTTCTGGTGGTTGAATGCAGTGAATGACAGGTCTACCTGGGTAAATGACTGTCTGGGAGAGGTAAAGTGCTGCCACCAGTTATTACGAGGAGTAGAGAGGCTTTCTGGTTGTGTTCTGCTAACGCGGTGCATATCCCCTTACATTGAGAGACTGACTATTTTCACATCATCATGGGCACTCATCAGGAACGGAGGGCTGATTATGGGGATTAGTCACACAGAGAGAGTAGAGAGCTGGAGCTCTGATTAGCACAAAAAGGTTCTGTCAAGAGAGGGTGTGGGTGTGTGGGTGTGTGTGTGTGGGGGGGGGTGCATGTGTATATGGGTGCTACAAAAAAAAGTGAGACCTATAAGTAGGGCTGGGCGATTAATTTGAATTGATGATTTTGCACGATATTCCAAATGCCTTATCCGCTTGTTCTCGTCTCCTTCGCCCCTGTGCACCTTCCCATTTACACCAGAGATCTGTACATAATGACGAGACGTACATCACCGCCCTAACAATGGGAGTTGTTGTCCCAAAGGCGAAAAGGTAGGCGACAAGCTTAAGTCCAAAATAAGGCCAAAGAACCGCATTGGCCTTATTTTGGACCAATTTTAGCAAGAGGTTCCTCTATGGTTTGCACACACACCAAGCCCCTCCCCCACCCCCAACAAAGTTGAGAGATCACATTCAACTTGCTACGGATGTGTTCATAACAATTCAACCTTGTTAGCTAGCAAATACACTACATGGTCAAAAGTATGTGGACACATGCTCTTCGAACATCTCATTACAAAATCATGGGCACTAATATAGAGTTGGTCCCCAATATAGAGTTGGTCCCCAATTTGCTGACATAACAGGCTCCACTCTTCTGGGAAGGCTTTCCACTAGATGTTGGAACATTGCTGCGGGGATTTACTTCAATTCAGCCACAAGAGCATTGTCATGCTAAAACAGGAAAGGGCCTTCTCCAAACTGTTGCCACAAATTTGAAAACACAGAACCATCTAGAATGTCACTGTATTCCCTAGCATTAAGATTTCCCTTCACTGGAATAAAGGACCCTGAAACATCAAAAACAGCCCCAGACAATTATTCTTCCACAACCAAACTTTACAGTTGGCATTATACAGTCGGGGAGGTATAATTCTCCTGGCATCTGCCAAACCCATATTCGTCCGTCTGGCTGCCAGATGGTGAAGCGTGATTTATCACTACAGGAAACGAGTTTCCACTGCTCCAGAGTTCAATGGCGGCACGTTTAACACCACCCCAGCCGAGACTTGTGTGTGGCTGCTTGGTCATGGAAACCCATTTCATGAAGCTCCTGACGAATAGTTATTGTGCTGATGTTGCTTCCAGAGGCAGTTTGGAACTCGGTAATTAATGTTGCAACCGAGGACAGACATTTTTTTTAACGAGCTGTGGTTCAGCACCCGGCGGTCCCATTCTGTGAGCTTGTGTGGCCTACCACTTCGTGGCCGAGCCATTGTTGCTCCAAGACGTTTCCACTTAATAACAGCACTTACAGTTGAGCAGGGCAGCTCTAGCAGGGCAGAAATCTGACAAACTAACTTGTTGGAAAGGTGACATTCTATGACAGTGCCACGTTGAAAGTCACTGAGCTCTTTCAGTACGGGCCATTCTACTGCCAATGTTTGTCTATGGAGATTGGATGGCTGTGTGCTTGATTTTATACACCTGTCAGCAACAGGTGTGGCTAAAATAGATGAATCCACTAATTTGAAGGGGTGTCCACATACTTTTAGTTTAGATCCACGTTAGCTAAACTTGAAATATAAAGATTAGCTGGGTAATCACTAGCAAGTGGGCTTAAGAGATTGTTGATGAGACCTGTGTTCATTTTGTAAGCCTAATGCCTGCTACAAGAAGTCAGTCATCAGTGAATTTACATTGAGCATGGTTCTTGTTACATTTGTAACAAAAAAGGGCATTTTCATAAACTTGAAAGCCAGATCAGTGATTATTGCCCAAAATTATTGCTATTTTCATAAAATTCATATAAATTTCAAGCCCTCAATTCATTTGATTATTGCTGATGGTTAGAACAACGCTTATTACATTTTTCTTAAATATATTTATTTTAAATAGTGAATCGCCCATGAGTAAAAAAAAAAAAAAAAAAATCCAGATATGATTTTTAGGCCATATCTCCCAGCCCTAAATATAAGATACAGTGAGCAACACAAGACCATATTTTCAAATGACTAACCAGTGGCAGTGATCACGTCATACTAACCTGGATGCCCCCCTACTACCAAGTCCAGCCATGATTGATCAGATGGAGCCGGATGGCTGCCATTTTACGGTCTCCCAACCATTTGTGCCATTGAGTGTATTTTTTTGCGTTATTTGTAACTTATTTTGTACGTAATGTTTCTGCCACCGTATCTTATGACCAACAGAAACAGGATGACCAGAAAACAGGAGTGCGATTATTCGCCTCGTTTTGAAAGACAATTTTTTTCTTAAACGAGCTGGACGAGAGGGATTTACTCCAGACACCACGACAAGGTCCTCATCCTTGTCATTTGCAGGAGAAAGAGACAGAAATATCGAGAACGAATGCTGGGGTGCCTTGTAAGTATCCGGTCGACGAGTGGGTCATTTGTTTTTACCATCGGTCCCATTCATCAACGTACAATCATCGGATAATAAAATAGACGAACTACAAGCACATATATCCTACCAACAGGACATTCAAAACTGTAATATCTTATGTTTCACCGAGTCGTGGCAAAACAATGACATAAATAGCATACAGCTGGCGGGTTATACACTGTATCAACAAGAAAGAACAGCGGCCTCTGGAAAGTCAAGGGGTTGCGTTGGTATATGTATATTTGTAAACAACAATTGGTGCATGATATCCATGGAAGTCTCAGGGTTTTGCTAACCTGAGGTAGAACATCTCATGATAAGCTGTAGGCCACACTTTTTACAAAGAGAGTTTTCATGTATATTTCTCGTAGCTGATGCTGGCAAAAAGACCGCACTCAATGAGCAAACAGGAAACGCTCATCCAGATGTGGCGCTCCTAGTGGCCAGGGACTTAAATGCAGGGAAACTTAAATCCGTTTTACCTCATTTCTACCAGCATGTTAAATGTGCAAGCAGAGAGGAGAGAAAATAAATAAATAAACTCTAGAACACCTTTCCGACACACACACAGAGATGGGTACAAAGCTCTCCCTCGCTCTTCCATTTGGAAGGGAAGCAGGAAGCACTAGTGACTCGTCAATAAAGAAGTGGCCAGATGAAGCAGATGCTAAGCTTCGGGACTGCAAGCACAGACTGGCATATGTTCTGGGATTCTTCCGACGGCATTGAGGAGTACACCACATTAGTCACCGGCTTCATCAATAAGTGCATTGATGACGTTGTTCCTACAGTGACTGTACGTACATACCACAATCAGAAGTCATGGATAACAGGCAACATTCGCACTGAGCTAAAGGGTAGAGCTGCCGCTTTCAAGGAGCGGGACTCTAAACCG
This sequence comes from Oncorhynchus gorbuscha, assembly GCF_021184085.1. NCBI lineage: Eukaryota > Metazoa > Chordata > Actinopteri > Salmoniformes > Salmonidae > Oncorhynchus > Oncorhynchus gorbuscha. Next base: position 51,586,385 of record NC_060195.1, on the reverse strand, counting down.
GAAGCTTAAAAGAAATCCCGCTATGCTCTACGACAAACCATCAAACAGGCAAAGCATCAATACAGGACTAAGATCGACCGTCTCTGACGCTCGTCGGATGTGACAGGGCTTGCTAACTATTACAGACTACAAAAAGGTAAGCACAGCCACGAGCTGCCCAGTGACACTGGCCTACCAGATGAGCTAAATTACTTCTATCCTCGTGTCCAGGCAAGTAACACTGAAACATGTATAAGAACATCAGCTGTTCTGTACGACTGTGTGATCACGCTCTCCATAGCCGATGTGAGTGAGACCTTTAAACAGGTCAACATTCACAAGGCCGCAGTGCCAGACGGATTACCAGGACGTGTACTCCGAGCATACGCTGGCCAACTGGCAAGTGTCTTCACTGACATAATCAACCCGTCAACCAGTCTGTAATACCAACATGTTTCAAGCAGACCATCATAGTCCCTATGCCCAAGAACAATAAGGTAACCTGCCTAAATGACTACTGACCCATTGCACTCACGTCTGTAGCCATGAAGTGCTTTGAAAAGGCTGGTCATGCTCCACATCAACATCATTATCCCAGAAACCCTAGACCCACTCCAATTTGCTACTGCACCAACAGATCCACAGATGATGCAATCTCTATTCAACTCAACACTGCCCTTTCCCACCTGGACAAAAGGGACATCTATGTGACAAATGCTATTCATTGACTACAGCTCAGCGTTCAACACCATAGTGCCCTCAAAGCTCATCAATAAGCTAAGGACCCTGGGACTAAACACCTAGCTCTGCAACTGGATCCTGGACTTGACTGGCCACCCCCAGGTGGTAAGGATAGGTAACAACACATTCGCCATGCTGATCCTCAACACAGGGGCCTTTAAGGGGTGCGTGCTCAGTCCCCTTCTGTAATCCCTGTTCACTCATGACTGCATGGCCAGGCACGACTCCAACACCATCATTAAGTTTTCCATTGACTACAGTGGTAGGCCTGATAACCAACAACAACGAGACAGCATATAGGGAGGAGGTCAAAGACCTGGCCGTGTGGTGCCAGGACAATAACCTCTCCCTGAATGTGATCAAAACAAAAGGAAATTATTGTGGACTACAGGAAGAGGACCGAGCATGCCTGCATTCTCATCGATGTGGCTGTAGTAGAGCAGGTTGAGAGCTTCAAGTTCCTTGGTGTCCACATCACAAACAAACTATCATGGTCAAAGCACACACAGAGAGTAGTGAAGAGCACAAGACAAAACCTATTCCTCCTCAGGAGACTGAAAAGATTTGGCATGAGTCCTCAGATCCTCAAAAAGTTCTACAACTGCACCATCGAGAGCATCCTGACTGGTATGGCAACTGCTCGGCCTCCGACTGCAAGGGTAGTGCATACGGCCCAGTACATCACCGGGGCTAAGCTTCCTGCCATCCAGGACCTCTATACCAAGCATTGTCAGAGGAAGGCCCTAAAAATTGTCAAAGACTACAGCCAGCCTAGTCATAGACGGTTCTCTCTGCTACCGCACGGCAATCGGTACCAGAGCGCCAAGTCTAGGTTCAAAAGGCTTCTCAACAACTTCTACCCTCAAGCCATAAGACTCCTGAACAGCTAATCAAATGGCTACTCAGACTATTTGCATTGCCCCCCCCCGATCCACGCTGCTGCTCTTCTCTGTTTATTATCTATGCATAGTCACTGTAACTCCACATACATATCACCTCAATTACCGCGACTAACTGGTGCCCCCGTAGCCTTGCTATTTTTATTTTACTGCTGCTCTTTATTTATTTGTCATTTTTGTTTGTTACTTTTTACTTAACACGTATTTTTCTTAAAAATGCATTGTTGGACAAGGGCTTGTAAGTATGCATTTCACTTTTGTATTTGGTGCATGTGACAAATAACATTTGATGATTTAATAGAATGAATATATAAAGTTTATTTTTATGGATAACACCAAGCCTATACCACCATCTGCCTCCTGGGCCCTGATTCTGTTACTATAGTCACTGAGATAAACTGTTGTGGGACATTGTTGGATGGGTGGTAAAGCTGTAAGTATTTAAATGACTGCGCAGGTAGCTCCCTCCTCTCCTCTGTGGTGTGGCCCAAGCTCCTTGGTGCTCCTGGGGGCCACATATACAGATACAGCCTCCCTCCTCCCTCCCATCTTTCTACATTCCCCTCATCATTCATCAGGAAGGCCTGAATATTCATGAGGAGACTTGTGGCCGGTGTTCCTGACTTGGAGGTTAATGGAGCCCCTGGCGTGTGTGTGTATTGTAATCAAATCAGTCCTGCCCCTCATCAACCACCAGTGGAGCAGGAGCTACGCTACACACATACAGCGCTATGCTAACCTCCTAGCCCACGGCTCCACAGGTAGGATAGTAAAGGGTGTAAAGGGCTCGCTAGTCGCTACGCTAGCAGACAAATAGACGGCGATTTATCTACCATTAACATCCGTGGCTAACGCAGCACACATACTGTGCGGTGGACGATCTCGCGATGGGCGCCTCATAGATCATTGATGGAGAGGGGAGTGCTGCTGGGAATGGGAGGACAAAAGCAATAAAGATAACTTTTTTCATCACAGAGAGGAGTAATAATAAACCATTGACATAGGCTGCTTTCCAAATGGCACTCTATTGGCATTACTTTTTACCAGGGCCCATAGGGTTTTTGTCAAAAGTACTTTAGAGTTTTATTAGTCATATGTACAGGATATGCATGATATACATCGTCCAACGAAATGCTTACTTTGCAGGTCCCTTCTCGACAATGTAAAAGTAATAATAATACAAATGTAAGAATACGAACAAAGTAAATGGCAGTAAATGTATAGTCCAATATTTACAAGTGTATTGGGTAGGGCAGGGGATCAATTGAGCCGTGTAACAGGTGTGGTAGCAGCAAGTTGTGATGTGTGTGTGTAGAATGAATGTACTGCTACTGAGTGTACAAAACACTAGGAACACCTGCAATTTCCATGACGTAGATTGCCCGAGGTGAAAGCTTTAATCCCTTATTGATGACACTTGTTAAATCCACTTCAAATCTGTGTATTTGAAGGGGAGGAGACGGGTAAAAAAAGAAATTGTTACGCATTGAGACATGAATCGTGTGTGTGCCATTCAGAGAGTGAATGTGCAAGACAAAAGATTTAAGTGCCTTTGAACGCAGCACGGTAGTAGGTGCCAGGCGCACCAGATTGAGTGTCAAGAACTGCAACGCTGCTGGGTTTTTCATGCTCAACTTGACACAACTGTGGGAAGTATTGGAGTCATGGTGGGCCATCATCCCTGTGGAACGCTTTTGACACCTTGTGGAGTCCCTTACCTGACGAATTGAGGCTGTTCTGAGGGCAATAGCGGGTGCAAATCAATATTAGAAAGATGTTCATAATATTTTGTACACTCAGTGTTCATGTGTGCGTACGTCTGCGCCCTTGTTTGCATGAGTGAGTGAACATGCTAAGATGCAGAGAATCAGACAGATGGTCAGTTCAGGTGTTCAGCAGTCTGATGGCTTGTAAATAGTATTGCACTTTATATGAAATAGGGTGCAATTTGGGACACATCCAGTCACAGAAAGACATAATACGTAATCAAGCGTACGTAATCAAAATACGTAATCAAGCTTAATTACAGGTTTATCAGAGTAGGATTGCTGATTGCTTGGATCAGTTGTGTCTTTTTAGATCATACTGAATAAGATTGCATGGACATGAGGAACCTGATCCTAGATCAAGCACTCAAACTTTGAGATGCCTTTTTGTAAGGGACAACACTATTGGCAGAATGACTCAGAGGCTTCGAGTGTTTTTAACAGTAAAGCAAGTACATGCTTGCTCTGCCATCCCGCTTATAATGTGCTAAACAATAGAACACAAACAACCCTCAATGAACAATGTGATGAGGAGTCAATAGGTTACAGCACCTTAAGCTTTCAAGTCATCACCTGGGTGCTTACCATGGCTTACACGTGGATATCCTCGAGTACTAATAGTAAAGCACACATAACACCAACAGTAACAGCATGTTTAGAGTTTTACATTTGGCCTACTATAATCAACCCTCCTCTCACTCATAAACAAGGCCTTGTAAAACAACGATTCAACACAATTCCCCGACCTTTTACATTTACTTTATGTTAGTGTTCTTATATTTTATTGTTGTTGTTGCATTGTCGAGAAGGAACCTGCAAGTAAGCATTTCGTTGGACGGTGTATACCATGTGTATCCCCTACATACAACTAATAAAACTTGAAACGAATATCTCGATAAAAATGACCACAGAGCGTTTTAAGTTAGCGGCCGAGTTCAAGCATCTATTATTTACCCCCTTGTCCCTTCAATATTCAGAACTAATTATACTTTCATATTCAATCCTGGAGGCACAGGACAAGTACAGTGCGTTACACTCGCCCAGTAAGTTTTAAACATAAATTGTTATTGCAGAACACAGCACCGCCACCGAATTAACATGAATATTCCATTTGGTATTCTGTTCTTGTTGAGTAAGTGTTGGTAATTTATCATTCTATTCTGCTTCCCGCTTTATGAAAATGGATTACAAGCAGTTATTAGCCCATCTTAGTAATGCATAATGCCAAATTAGGAGGAAATGTAAAACCATATGTATTTTCTTTCTTCCTAGAAAGTGGAGCAGTTTGTGTGGGTGGGTACGTTCGTGCGTACACAGCAGGTGAAGGAGACCACACAGGAAAGGCATGATACACTAACAATATTTGCCCATCCTCTGATTCTCACACCAAAACATTGATCCCTATCTGAGGAACTTCCCTTTCCTCATGGTTCAGTTCTTTCAGAGTGAAAAAGAAAAAAAGCATGAACAAGATTAACTGCAAAACACTAAGTGGTAATAACTAAACCCTGCCTCTCAGTGAGATGTATGATGCAATCCATCATGAACCAACCAACCACTGTCAGACAGATCAGATAAGCAAGTCCACAGAGTTGGCAGCACATGCTACAGTCATAGTTTACAAATGACTGTATGTACGCACATGGTACGGCTTGTTTGCCTCTGTTTGAAAGCCAGTAATTAATTTCTGTGTCTCGCTGCCATCCCTTTATGACACTTACACTGAAAGAGGGGGAGGTAATCATGATAAAGGTGTTTAGGCAATGAGAGATATGACCACTTTCTCCAACCCAGTCTGTGAGAGGTTACATGTGTGTTGTGTTAATACCAGGCACTGAGTTGTACTACTCTGCTCACCTGCTCCGGGGTGAAGTGTACCCTAGGTACAGATCTAGGATCAACTTCCTCTTCCACACTCATAACCTTAACCATTAGTGGGGAAAAGCGCGTAACTGACCAAAGATCAGAGTCTAGGTCAGACACAGGCTCCACCAGAGCTAAATATTTTCATGATGTATATTAATGTTGACATCACTGGCCCTTACCTTGTCTCGGTCCTCCACCAGGTCAGTAAAGCAGATCATCCAGGTCCAAGATGCCCCCGTCACAGTACTCCACGTGGAGGGTCCGAACCAGGAAGTCCTCCCCATTCTGGTAGGTACACAGAAAACATGGACACATTAGCATGATAAAAACCTGATTGGGTGGTTATTGGGTAAAAACACACTTTATGGTCCTGTATGGCTCAGTTGGTAGATCATGGCCCTTGTAACGACAGGTTTGTGGGTTTCAATCCCGGGGCCACCCATGCGTAAAATGTATGCACACCTGACTGAGTCACTTTAGATAAAAGCATCCGCTAGTTGGTATACAATTACACTTCTGAAAAGCAGTTAGTTGAAATGGTACCATTTGCAACCTGCTAATATGAATACAGTAAACTGCAATAAAAGTGTAATTTCAACAAACCTTCATAAGACAAAACTGGGTTATGAAGTGCAAAATGGCTGCACACTGTTTCATCTTTACACATTCAGAAATATGGTTGGGAAGAGAATTACATATTGTGTAGGTCTTGCTTTTGTTTACTTTCATAACAGGTAATCAAAATGTATGACAATAGCCAAGTACAGTAGTTGTGTATGTGGTGATGGGGGCGTGTGTGTGTGTGTGTTGGGGTTAGAAAGGGGTGCTGGGGGTTAGAAAGGGGTGTTGGGGGGGTTAGAAAGGAACGAGTGTAGTGGGCCATTCCTGAAATGTCACTATGGCAACACAGGTCTGAGAACGCATAGGAACCATATTCCTGGTATTGTCACAGAGAACAAGGTTCGGTTTCAGTTCGATTACGTTTTCGATAATATTTTTAACATTAAATGCACTATACATTTTGTGGGTTGAATGCTGTAACACAGAATAAAACAATTAATAAAAAGTCCCATGATGGTACTGACTATCCATTACGGCTTTGTCACGCCTTGGTCTTAGTATTTTGTGTTTTCTTTAATTATTTGGTCAGGCCAGGGTGTGACATGGGTTTATGTTGTTGTATTTCGTATTGGGGTTTTTGTATTTGGGATTGCGGCTGATTAGGGGTGTTGTTAGGCTTGGCTGCCTGAGGCGGTTCTCAATCAGAGTCAGGTGATTCTCGTTGTCTCTGATTGGGAACCGTATTTAGGTAGCCTGGTTTCGCTTTGTATTTTGTGGGTGATTGTTCCTGTCTCTGTGTAGTTTCACCAGATAGGCTGTAATAGGTTTCTCGTTCCGATTGTTGTTTTTGTATATGTATGAGTTATTTCATGTATCACGATCTTTGTTCATTAATGACATGAGTAACCACTACGCTGCATTTCGGTCCGACTCTCTTTCTACAAACGAAGAACGACGTTACAGGCTTATCACTTATTAATCATAATTTATTCATATTACTTTACTAAAATATTTCAGTTGTTGCGTATATTATAGTGATGCACCGATATAATTTTTTGGGGCGTATACCGATATCAGCTATTTTCCTCGCCAAAAAAGGCCTTTTAAGCATTCTAGTACACTTACATAATTAACACACACACACACAGGTCTAAGGCACTGCATCTCAGTGCAAGTGGCGCCACTACAGTCCCTGGTTTGAATCCAGGCTGCATCACATCCGGACGTGATTGGGAGTCCCACAGGGCGGCGCACAATTGGCCCAGCGTCGTCCAGGTTTGGCCTGGGTCGGCCGTCATTGTAAATAAGAATTTGTTCTTAACTGAGTTGCCTAGTTAAATAAAAGGTTACAATTTCAATTGGCGAACAACAAGTGGCAACCTCGCTAATACTTCCTCACAAGGATTCCTAATTCATTGCTAACAATAATGAAAATGACTGCAGTTTCTACTGGTCATTGTTTTCAGGCTGGTTGTATTGGTGCTAGCTAGGTGCCAAGCTAAAGCTAGCTACCCCAGAAGTTGCGGTCAAACAAATGATGCTTTATTACCAACGCAGTATTGTAAACACATCGTTCGTGGCCAGTGTTTGCTTGTTTCCATAGTTTTTATACAGCTTTGACAGTGCTACTGACACGCAAAGACCCAAACAGCATTCTATAGTATGCATGTCGTGAAGCTAATAGCAGTGACGCCATTACTGTGCAACTCCGGTAGGGCAACATTGGAAATATAGCACACTTGGTAGTGTTATCCGGTGCTCGACCAGTCGGCTAAAGCCAACGTCCCCCACGACAGAAGAACGATCTAGGGCAGTGAATTCCATCATCTTGGCTTTAATGGATTTTGCCTTTTGAGTTGTCTCGCTGAAATGTTCTTACTCTTTCAAATGACTGCTTGACTTGTTGACTGCTCGATCCACACAGCAGACATTGTGGGCTAGTTAAGAAATGCTGTGTTGAATGTACAGCGCAAAATTTCAAGTAGGGTTATTACATCATGTACCTTCGTTATATAGGTATGCACGTCAGCTTTGGCATCGGTTTTGTACATGGGCGTTAAACTAGACATACCGATTCCGATATGTTCACAGATATATTGTGCATCCCTAGTATATCACATTTTGCTTTATTTGATGACTTTATTATTATTTTATTCCAAGTCATCTCATCTCTATAGAGCTGCAGCCTACGCAGCCTCTACCACATTTTCTGAGCTAAACGATGTAGAATATTGGCCTGTTGGAAGCTACAACTCCCTACTACGTTGCACAGTTTGGGCTTGATCTCTAGAAATACTCAGCAATGTGTGCATCTAGCTCACAGAAAATCATGAAATGGAATTCAAATAATTGAACAGACATTGGTCAATTAATTGTTTTAAAAAACATAACACTACTAAACAGTATTGTCTGAGAGGTGGCCACACAATACTAGCTTCCCCTTTTTGTGGCCAACAGGTCACATCCACAAAACTGGTGCATTGGCATTTTCCAGCCATAACGCCAGGTTTGGCAATTTACCTGTTTTATATCAGCTCGCTTGCGCTCAGATGGGCGGCGTGGAAATATTTGAGGTGTGTCCTGCTCATTTCAGGCAGCGCTAATTGGGATATTTAAGACCAACCAAAAGCTGGTTTTAACGGTAACGAAGTTGGTTATGGCATGAATTTTGACAGCGGAAACGCAGCATATCCACACTGTCCATATACACATGGAACAAGAGTCGCGTAATGTGCTTTTGGTGCCTGTATTCTTTATATTCAGAAACATAAACTAACATTTTTTTCCCAAGGATAGCCTCCCCACCTCTCAATTCTTTTTTTTGTGTCTGCCCAAAGCAATCGCAAAGTAGTCAAGACCGTCAATAAAGGGTTTGGCTCCTGAGACTGCTTGGAAATAAATCTCAAGGATCATCAAAGCTTTATTAAAAATATGAAACAGTGAGCTGACATTCCCTTTTAATCGATCTATTGTAGGCAGGTCCCATTTTGGATGTGCATAAAACCCTCCATAGTTTGCATTGTTTTAATTTTATATGCCCATGAGGGAAAATGATGGTGCCTGTAAATGTGACATAGACCATTTAAAACAAGTGGTTTCATTTGTTTAGAAAGTTATTTTTTCCCTTTTTTCAAAAACTTATTTAATCTTGCTTATTGACAAGGTTTGGCATGTCCATGCTCAGCCATAATGCAATTTACAGTGAGCCTAGCCCCTATATCATTGTGAATGCTATTGAAGCCATGCAATTATTTAATGTGGACTGCAAATGGGTTTAAGTTAGTTATACATTTTGTTATTTAGTTTCTGTAAGCCATTTAACAAACTATAACGGACTAACATTGGAATTAGAGTTGATTCCAAGGCAATACATAAAATACCGTAAATACACAACATGAAACAACCACATATTTCACCATGGATCCCATTCTGATTGCCCGTGAGGGACACACCCACAACTTGCTAATTATCAAAATCCAACCCTTTCGCGCCAATGCCAGCAAGTATGCCGATAATTGTGATAGTGAATATTGTAAAATAATTTGACACACCCCTGAACCTATAGTGCTACCGCCTGCGCTTAAATTTACCAATGCATTAGGTTAGAGTCCCTAATGTTACGCAGAGAATAAGTGTAAAGCTTTATACAACACAAATCAAATAAGAGTTGAGAAAAGCTTTAGGTGTGTTTGGCCCAACCAACCACACACACCCACCCAGTGGGAGCAGAGAAACAGATTTAGGCTTACACAGATCCTCTCTCACACACGCACATCAAAACAAGAACCCGGCAGTAGGCCACCTAGTCTCCAGGCATAGCACGAATACCTCCCTTGAAATGGGAAGACACGCACATTTGTCTCCCTGAGCAGGTTCATGGCACAGTTCTAGGAGGGTGATGTTTCCCTTAGGATCACCTTCCCCTCCCCCAATCCTAACCTTAACCATTAGTGGGTAAAATGCTAAAGTGACCAAGGACCAGCGTATCGGGGTAACTACACCTGGCAACCTTCAGGAATGGAGACGTAAAGGAAACACCCATAACACTAGAGAGACACTGCACCTGACTGCTCATTCAAATCACTCTGTGCACATTACTACGCATTAGGCATTAGCCTAATTGGCAGTATTTCAGCTAGCTCTCTTGATATATGCATACTCCCATCTGGTTAGGATGCAGATTCTATTGCCAAACATCTCAAGGCTCTTAAATGTAATTATTATCCTGCGTAGTTTCTACCACTCCTCCTTAATCCTGTCTCACTCGTGACACTTCAATGAGTACAATGAAAAACAAAGCAGGACAGAAAAATCTGTCAGAAGTTCTTGTTGTCAAACTCCATAATTCCCATATATCATGGACATTCACATTTCCTGGGTCCCCTTCAAACCAAAAGGGAAATGTGGCAATGGTGGATCAGTCAGCACAAGAAACGAATTAGGCCCAGCAGTGACAGTTAGAGGGTACATTTCGTCAAATTACACCGCTAAGTCGCCTATTTGAAGCAATATCTCGAGAGCGGTGAAGCGCGTCACGATTAGTGAAGCACTTCGACACTAAATTTGGGGTGCTGGTTTTTCACACTTTAATCCCCCCCGACACAATTACACAGCTGAAGGGAAATGTGTGGGATTACCGTAAGAGAAGAAAACATATTAATGAACAAGCCAATAGAAAGCTATGGAGTACCTCAGAGAAAGTACAAGAGAAAGGGAACTGTCATGAATATAGCACTTTAATGTATTATTAGAAGGGAGATGAACAACAGCATATGAAGTTGTGCTTTGCTCTAGCTACTGTAGCTACCGTACATAGGAAGATGTGCTTTGCTCTAGCTACAATACAGACAGTGAGACTGGTTATAGAAGTGTTGGCACGATAGTGTAAAAAGGGTATTGGAAAAAGCGTGAGTTTGTGAGAACTCAATTTGCATTCTATCCTTGCTGGTTTTTGTGGGCGACCTGAGACATGACACATAGGTGGGAGGGCATACAAGCTTTTGCCAATTTAATAATGCGCAATTTGCCTAACTGGGTCATGGAAACACTTCAACTACTTTTTTCCCCGACACTGTCGTTTTTTTCAGGTGTGGCGTCATTACTTCCAGCTGTTTTTATTACCCCAAAATTGTTAAATGAAAATGCACGGGAGCAGGCAATTGTCAAATCTATTTTCTATTCAAACTTTATAAATGTCGACAAAAGAGGCGGTCGGTGCCGTTTAAGATGAGGGAGGACAATTCCTTTTTTATGAACATGGCCTTTTCTGTTATAGCCTATTGGATGACTGTTATTCATATTCCATTCACACAGCTCAATGTAACATAGGTAGGTAGGTTTAGGCCACTACATGACTCAAATTTTCCCTGTACCCATTACACCACACGCTCGCACACGTGAGAGCGACCTGCGTTTCATTGCAATTCTAAAGACAAAAGGAATTTTCTAGTTGGAACATTATTGAAGATTTATGTTAAAAATGTCCTGAAGATTGATTCTATACATTGTTTGACATGTTTCTACGAACTGTAATATAACTTTTTGAACTTTCGCCTGGACTTGCCCACGCTTCTTGAGTTTGGATTTGTTTACCAAACGCGCTAACAAAAGGAGGTATTTTGACATAAATGGACTTTATCGAACAAAACAAACATTTATGTTGGAACTGGGATTCCTGGGATTGCATTCTGATAAAAATCATCATTTATATTTATAATGCTATTTCTGACTCCACAACATGGCGGGTATCTGCATGGTTTGTTTTTGTGTCTGAGCGCCATACTCAGCTTATTGCATGGTTAGCTTTTTCTGTAAAGCTTTTTTGAAATCTGACACAGCGGTTGCATTAAGTATATCTATAATTCTGTGCATAATAGTTGTACCATTTATCAAAGTTGAATGAGTATTTCTGGAAATTGATGTGGCTCTCTGAAAATTCGCTGGATGTTTTCGAGGCACACCATTACTGACCATAAAGCGCCAATGTAAACTGAGATTTATGGATATAAATATTAACTTTATCGAACAAAACATACATGTATTGTGTAACATGAAGTCCTATGAGTGCCATCTGATGAAGATCCAAGGTTAGTGATTAATTTTCTCTATTTCTGCTTTTTGTGACTCCTCTCTTTGGCTAGAAAATGGCTGTTTGTGGGTTTTTTTAGGCTCTGACCTAACATAATCATATGGTGTGCTTTCGCTGTAAAGCCTTTTTGAAATCGGACACGATGGGTAGATTAACAAGAAATGTCTTTAATTTGGTGTATTGCACTAAATTTCGCGCTCTGCCTTTTCAGCGGAATGTTGTCGAGGGGTTCCGCTAGCCGTAAGAAGTTAAGCATACGTCCAATAACCGAAGCTAATTGTATGGAATTTTTTCTATTAATAATTTACAATTAAACACCTGTAAAAAAGACTCTTGTGAAGGCCAAATTACAGAAGAGGAACTTCTTGATGCAATTAAAGCGTTTAAGTCCGGGAAAACTCCAGGGTTGGTTGGATGACATACCAGTTGATATACTCAGAGGACCATTATTAACGTGTTTTCACCACTCCTATATAAATGGTATATTATCAGATACTCAACAAGGTGGTCTGATTTCAATATTACTGAAACGGGAATGAAGTGGTAAATATAAAGATCCAGTCCATTTAAACAATTGGAGGCCTCTTACACTTCCTTGTTGTGATGCAAAAATTCTTGCAAAATTCATAAAATTCCAAAAAGGTATTGTCGGATTTTATTAATCCTAATCACAGTTTTTCTATATGGACGATACATTGGCGATATTATTAGACACTATGAAAATTCTGGGAAACAAGGCCTGGTATTCATAGCAGACTTTGAAAAGGCTTTTGATAAAGTATGACTGGAGTTTATATATAAATGCCTATAATATTTACATGGGAGAATATCTTATAAAAATGTGTTAAAGTTATGTTTAGCAACCTAGGTGTAAAATAGTAAATAATGGCTACTTCTCAAAAAGTATTAAACTGCCAAGAGGAGTAATCCAAGGTTGTCCTGTCATGTATTGTATTGTCATGTCTTGTCCCTGTGCTTTCTCTACTCTTCGTTTCCCCCTGCTGGTCTTATTAGGTTTCTTTCTCTCTCTCTATCCCTCTCTCTCTCTATCGTTCCGTTCCTGCTCCCAGCTGTTCCTCATTCTCCTAACGACCTCGTTTACTCTCTCACACCTGTCCCCTCTTTTGCCCTCTGATTAGGTCCCTATTTCTCTCTCGGTTGCTGCCTCTGTCCTTGTCGGATTCTTGTTTGCTGTTTGCTGTACCCTTGTTCCGTCCTGTTGTATTCTGCCTCGTCTTCAGATACTGCGTGTGAGCAGGTGTCTCTATCCTCTACGGCCCGCGCCTACCCGAAGGGACCTGCAGTCTGTTGCCGCAAGCCCTGCAACTCTCCTCAACTAAAGAGGATTTATGTTTTCCCTGTTTGGACATTTCCTGTAAAGGATTGAGGATTATGTTTTCTCTGTTTGGACTTTAATAAACTCAGTTTCTCTTTTGGGTCCTCACTCACCTGCATAACAGAAGAATCCGACCAAGAATGGACCCAGCGACTACGGATCCTCTCTACTCTGCCATCGAGTTCCAGGGAGCGATGCTAGGCAGACACGAACAGGAATTGTCTGCTGCTCGACATGCCGTTGAGACCCTGGCCGCCCAAGTCTCCGGCCTCTCGGAGGAGATTCACAATCTCCGCCTCGATCCACCGGTTACCTCCTGGGCTTCCGGGTCTCCGGAGCCCAGAATTAATAACCCACCGTGTTACTCTGGGGAGCCCACTGAATGTCGCTCGTTCCTTACCCAGTGTGATATTGTGTTCTCTCTCCAGCCCAACACGTACTTCGACACTAAATTTGGGTACTGCTCGTATCGCCTACGTCATATCTCTCCTTACTGGACGGGCTCGTGAGTGGGGCACGGCAATCTGGGAGGCAAGGGCTGAGTGTACTAACCAGTATCAGAACTTTGAGGAGATGATACGGGTTTTTGATCGTTCTGTTTTTGGGAAAGAAGCTTCCTGGTCCCTGTCTTCCCTATGTCAAGGTAATCGATCCATAACGGATTACTCTATAGAGTTTCGCACTCTTGCTGCCTCCAGTGACTGGAACGAGCCGGCGTTACTCGCTCGTTTTCTGGAGGGTCTCCACGCTGAGGTAAAGGATGAGATTCTCTCCCGGGAGGTTCCTTCCAGCGTGGATTCTTTGATTGAACTCGCTATTCGCATAGAACGACGGGTAGATCTTCATCACCGAGCTCATGGAAGAGAGCTCGCATTAACAGTGTCCCCCCTCTCCGCATCACTACCATCTCCCCCCACTGGCTCAGGTGTTGAGCCCATGCAGCTGGGGGGTATTCGCATCTCGACTAAGGAGAGGGAACGGAGAATCACCAACCGCCTCTGTCTCTATTGCGGTTCCGCTGGTCATTTTGTCATTTCATGTCCAGTAAAAGGCCAGAGCTCATCAGTAAGCGGAGGGCTACTGGTAAGAGCTACTACTCTGGTCTCTCCGTAAAGTTCCTGTACTACCTTGTCGGTCCATCTACGCTGGACCGGTTCGGCAGCTTCCTGCAGTGCATTAATAGACTCTGGGGCGGAGGGCTGTTTTATGGACGAAGCCTGGGCTCGGGAACATGACATTCCTCTCAGGCAGTTAGGGGAGCCCACGGCTATGTTCGCCTTGGATGGTAGTCCTCTCCCCAGGATTCAGCGTGAAACGCTACCTTTAACCCTCACTGTCTCTGGTAATCATAGTGAAACCATTTCTTTTTTGATTTTTTGTTCACCTTTTACACCTGTTGTTTTGGGCCATCCCTGGCTAGTGTGTCATAATCCTTCTATTAATTGGTCTAGTAATTCTATCCTCTCCTGGAACGTCTCTTGTCATGTTAAGTGTTTAGTGTCTGCTATCCCTCCTGTTTCTTCTGCCCCCTCTTCACAGGAGGAGCCTGGTGATTTGACAGGGGTGCCGGAGGAATATCATGATCTGCGCACGGTCTTCAGTCGGTCCAGGGCCACCTCCCTTCCTCCTCACCGGTCGTATGATTGTTGTATTGATCTCCTTCCGGGTACCACTCCCGCACGGGGTAGACTAGACTCTCTGTCGGCTACCGAACGTAAGGCTCTCGAAGATTATTTGTCAGTAGCTCTCGACGCCAGTACCGTGGTCCCTTCCTCCTCTCCCGCCGAAGCGGGGTTCTTTTTTGTTAAGGAAGAGGACGGGACCCTGCGCCCCTGCGTGGATTATCGAGGGCTGAATGACATAACGGTTAAGAATCGTTATCCGCTTCCCCTTATGTCTTCAGTTTTCGAGATTCTGCAGGGAGCCAGGTTCTTTACTAAGTTGGACCTTCGTAACGCTTACCATCTCGTGCGCATCAGGGAGGGGGACGAGTGGAAAACGGCGTTTAACACTCCGTTAGGGCATTTTGAATACCGGGTTCTGCCGTCCGGTCTCGCTAATGCTCCAGCTGTCTTTCAGGCATTAGTGAGGGATGTACTGAGTGACATGCTGAACATCTTTGTTTTCGTTTACCTTGACGATATCCTGATTTTTTCACCGTCACTCCAGATTCATGTTCAGCACGTTCGACGTGTCCTCCAGCGCCTTTTAGAGAATTGTCTTTATGTGAAGGCTGAGAAGAGCACTTTTCATGTCCCCTCCGTCACATTTCTCGGTTCTGTTATTTCCGCTGAAGGCATTCAGATGGATCCCGCTAGGGTCCATGCTGTCAGTGATTGGCCCGTCCCTAAGTCACGTGTCGAACTGCAGCGCTTTCTCGGTTTCGCAAATTTCTATCGGCGTTTCATTCGTAATTTCGGTCAAGTGGCAGCTCCTCTCACAACCCTTACTTCTGTCAAGACGTGCTTTAAGTGGTCCGTTTCCGCCCAGGGAGCTTTTGATCTCCTCAAGAAGCGTTTTACATCCGCTCCTATCCTTGTTACACCTGACGTCACTAAACAGTTCATTGTCGAGGTTGACGCGTCAGAGGTGGGCGTGGGAGCCATTCTGTCCCAGCGCTCCCATTCTGACAATAAGATCCACCCTTGCGCGTATTTTTCTCATCGCCTGTCGCCGTCGGAACGTAACTATGATGTGGGTAACCGCGAACTGCTCGCCATCCGCTTAGCCCTAGGCGAATGGCGACAGTGGTTGGAGGGGGCGACCGTTCCTTTTGTCGTTTGGACTGACCAAAGGAACCTTGAGTACATCCGTTCTGCCAAACGACTTAATGCGCGTCAGGCTCGTTGGGTGCTGTATTTCGCTCGTTTCGAGTTCGTTATTTCTTATCGTCCGGGCTCAAGGAACACCAAGCCTGATGCTTTATCCCTTCTCTTCAGTTCTTCAGTAGCCTCCACCGACCCCGAGGGGAGATTCCCTGAGGGGCGTGTTGTCGGGTTGACTGTCTGGGGAATTGAAAGGGAGGTAAAGCAAGCACTTACTCACACTCCGTCTCCGCGCGCTTGTACTAGGAACCTTCTTTTCGTTCCCGTTCCTACTCGTCTGGCCGTTCTTCAGTGGGCTCACTCTGCCAAGTTAGCCGGCCACCTCGGCGTTCGGGGTACGCTTGCTTCTATTCGCCAGCGTTTTTGGTGGCCCACTCAGGAGCGTGACACGCGACGTTTCTTGGCTGCTTGTTCGGACTGCGCGCAGACTAAGTCCGGTAACTCTCTTCCTGCTTCTGCTCCTGGCCTTGCTGTGTCTCAGTCTGTCCCCAGCCACCGCATCTCTCCTGCCCTTGCTGTGTCTCAGTCTGTCCCCAGCCACCGCTTCTCTCCTGGTCCTGCTCCTGGCCTTGCTGTGTCTCAGTCTGTCCCCTGCCACCGCATCTCTCCTGCACTTGCTGTGTCTCAGTCTGTCCTCAGCCACCGCCTCTCTCCTGTTCCTGGTCTTAGCCTTGCTGTGTCTCAGTCTGTCCCTAGTTGTTACTCTCCTGGCCTGTTTGGTCCTGATTGCTCTAACTCTTACAGTTCTCTACCCGTGTCTCATTTTTATAATAATAATTGCACTAAGATTCCCTCTTCATCGTTTCCCGGTACGGTCCTGAGGAGAGGAGTTGGGTTCCATCTCGGGACGTGCTGGACCGTTCGCTGATCGATGATTTCCTCCGTTGCCACCAGGTTTCCTCCTCGAGTGCGCCAGGAGGCGCTCGGTGAGTGGGGGGGGGGTACTGGCATGTATTGTATTGTCATGTCTTGTCCCTGTGCTTTCTCTTCTCTTCGTTTCCCCCTGCTGGTCTTATTAGGTTTCTTTCTCTCTCTCTATCCCTCTCTCTCTCTATCGTTCCGTTCCTGCTCCCAGCTGTTCCTCATTCACCTAACGACCTCGTTTACTCTCTCACACCTGTCCCCTATTTTGCCCTCTGATTAGGTCCCTATTTCTCTCTCGGTTGCTGCCTCTGTCCTTGTCGGATTCTTGTTTGCTGTTTGCTGTACCCTTGTTCCGTCCTGTTGTATTCTGCCTCGTCTTCAGATACTGCGTGTGAGCAGGTGTCTCTATCCTCTACGGCCCGCGCCTACCCGAAGGGACCTGCAGTCTGTTGCCGCAAGCCCTGCAACTCTCCTCAACTAAAGAGGATTTATGTTTTCCCTGTTTGGACATTTCCTGTAAAGGATTGAGGATTATGTTTTCTCTGTTTGGACTTTAATAAACTCAGTTTCTGTTAAGTCGCTTTTGGGTCCTCACTCACCTGCATAACATGTCCACTATCGGCATATCTATTTATTATTGCCATCGAAATGTTAGCTGTTAAAAAAAGAAATCTGATCCAAAAATAATATCAAGGTGTTAGAAATCCGTGGCTTAAAAACCAAAGATGTCATTGTACGCTGTCGATTCATGTTGTTTTCTTTTAAAACCACAATTAGAATCCCTTCACGGCTTCATAGAGGATCTAGATAATTTTGCTAACCTCTCTGGATTAAAACCAAATTATGATAAATGTACTATATTACGGATTTAAATCTCTAAAACAAATGCTACTTTTACATTACCGTGTAGTTTACCAATAAAATGGTCTGACTGGGATGTGGACACACTTGGTATGCATACTCTGACAGAAAGAAATGATCTCACTCCAATACATTTTTATAGAAAGTTGGCAAAAATAGATCTTGCGACCATGGAAAGGAAAATACCTGTCTATTTGTGGAAAAATCACCCTGATATGACGTGACTCTCCGCCAATAACTACATATAGATTGGAGGATTCTAAATTAAAACCAAAAGCCGCCTCATGGGTCTCCGAACCTGCAACTGTAGCAATGCATTTTGCACTGCGCCACTCGGGAAGCCCCATCCACAGAGTATTAAAATACAGAAATGTGTTGGTAAAGGTGTATTGTCCTGCTAATTGCCCATAATGGGCTATTATAATACTGTCCAGGTCAGGATAACCAAAACATTTATTTATTAAAGACTATCAGAAAGAATGTTGTTACTTATTTATTTTGATCCAAAGTCTTGAATGAGTGAGTCACTCAGCTTCATGTAGGTACCACTATATGAATCTGCCATCAACTTGATAATATATAACAATATTTTGGAGGTTATTTTGTTTAAAAAAAACTAAAGTGAGCAATTGTAATCTGAATAAAGGCCAAAACATTTATTTATGTTTTTAGAGTGTCATAACATGGCCCTTTCTGGGTATAGATTGTGGCCTCACTCACACAGAGGTTCTGTTATCTCAGGTCGTAAATTTCTGGCTGAGACTCGCAGAAAGAGAGAGAGAGAACAAAGGATTTCTAATGGCCATTTGATACAAAACTTCCACTTGTGAGAAGGTGGGAATGGTCCATGGACATTTAAGGGACGGGTATAACGAGTGGGTTTCATTTGGTGACCTCAAGAGAGTACAGGAAACACGCATAACTTTATTTCTGAATGTGTACATTTCTCAATTATGGGGTTTGTGAAATGATGTAAGGTGATGTTAAACCTGTAATGAAAGAGAATTGTATTCCCTTTAAAGTTTAACTAAGTCATTGGCCCGCCCCCGTGAGCACAGACATGATCTGGCGTCATAGACCCGCCTTTTCTATTGTTACAAATAAAACAAAAACTCCTGAGGAAATCCTCTTCAGAACACACGTACCTCGATGGACATCAAGGGGGCACAGATTGATCTTAGACCACAAAACCCTCGGTATACGCTAAGGTTGAAATGGTTGTTGAATTCCTAACCATACCACGTGGAGCATTGGCTACACGGCTGAAATTGTTAGACTCTGAGACTAGACTATCGATCCCTACAGAATAAGAGCAAATCTTAGATACTAATTACTAGTCTGCAACTAGAAATTATGTCAACCTGGGATGCAAAGACCGACAACCGCCGATACATCTATTCTATGAGAACATTTCTGAGTGATACCACGAAAAGACTTTGATCTTCAGGGAAGCAGAGAGAGAGAGAGACACAGAAGGACTGACAAATCCAACAAAGATCACGACAACACACTGGGCGTAAATACTTATTGATTGCAATTATTCCCGAATGAGTGTGCGTTCATGTGCAAAGGATTGGCATTTCAATTAATATAATTATCAACTGTGTAGTGACTCTTTTTGTTCACACCCATCTTTTGTTATAATAATAATAATAATTTTGTTCACATCCTTTTCAGTTCACACCCACTTCCACCAAGCCGTCATATTGGCTTAGCCCGCTTGGGAACCTCCCCTATCATTTCCTTGTAACCATAAATGTTGTTTGTTTATGCATTTCTGTGATTATTTAGTTAGTAAAAAAAATGATTAAGACAATTGGTGTATGGATTATTCATAGTAAAGACTGGGTTTGTGCAGATAACCAACCATTTACAATATTTGGAATGAGACTAATGTGATGTAAAGATTCATTCATTAATTAGAAGACTAATAAACAGATATTAAAATATATTAAAATATCTGAGTTATATTAGGAAAATTATCACTTTGTAATCTGAAGATTTTCCTTGGTGGCCCGACATCCTAGTGAATAAGATTTACATGATTAGTTTAATCACGTAATCATAATTACAGAGAATTGATTTGATAAAATAACAGTCTTCACATTAATGAAGCCAAAGACACGACAAGAAGGAGAGAAATGCTGGGCCAATTGTGCGCCGCCTTATCACAATCGTATGTGATACATAATACTCAACTTCGGTTCTAATTTCGAAATACAGTTAACTGTAGAATTCTCCCCCTACCCACCTTCTAGGAAAGTCTATTGTCCAGCTACCTGCTGATAGCCATAATGGCGCTGTACAACATGACCGTGTGTGTTTGAAATAATATTTTCCAGTAAGCAACAATTTGTTTACTTTCATTAGACAACTTTGATACAATATTTTTGTAATTCAGTGATATTTATTCCCATAGTAATTTGTTATGGATCCATAACTAAACATTTGCACTTTGAAAGAGTATTTTTATCTTCATTTTATTAACGAAAGCATAAAGACACTGTAAATACTGAAATACTGTACAGCTGTTTTGAGTTAGAAATGTAACACTTAAGAGTAAATAAGCATTGAATACATTGCAGGTGTGGGGATGTTCACACCTACAGTAGCCGGCCTATAAAGAGTCTATTGTCCAGCTAATCAGGCGACAAGTGTTTGAAAACCTGTCCATCACTACTGTAAAGAAAAACACATCATCTTGCTTCCATTCTTTATTGTAACCATAATGTCACAAATAATTTGTATCTACCATTCCAGTTACTTTTAGAGTTTGGGATTAATTTGATTTATAAACACTCTGGGTTTCCGTAAGGATGGAACGGAAAATATGGCGCTGCACAACGTGATGGTCAGGAATAGGCTACACAGTACTGGGCTATTTAGCTAAAGAATTCCTGTGTCGTGCGGGCACGCAGGCGACCGGGGTTCAATTCCCCAATGTGCAGGAAGGAGTAGGTTGTCCTTGTAAATAAGAATTTGTTCTTAACTGACTTGTGTAGTTAAATAAAAGGTTACACAAAGAGCATAACATTTCTATACCATAATTGTTGTCTAAACAATACCCAAACGGAGACTCAGTCAAAATAAAAATCTCATTGATTTATCAAGACCATTCCCCATCTCAGAGCAGCGCAAAACGGTGCTAAAATAGTTGAAGGCTATTGCTTAAAATCCTATTGCTTCTAACTTCATTATGCTTTTTAAATAAATAAAGACCTACACCACTTTTAACAGCACATTACTCAACATTAGTGAGACTCATGTCGCCTACGGTAGACCTACAGTATATCAAAAAATATGTGTGACTCTCCACCAATAATTACATATTGAGGATTGGAAGATTCCAAATTAAAACCAAAAGCCGCCTCATGGGTCTCCCGGTGGTGGCCGGCACAGGTATCTGTAGCAAAGCATTTTGCTTTGTGATTCTGTGACTTTAGACAGCTGCGCCACTGGGGAGGCCCCATCCACAAAGTACCAAAATACAGAGAGGTGTTAGTAAAGGTGTATTGTCCTACTAATAGCACATAATGGGCAATTATTACACTATACATGGTGTCCAGGTCAGGATAACCAAAACATTTATTAAAGACTATCAGAAAGAATGTTGGCACTTATTTTGATCCAAAGCCATGAATGAGTGAGTCACTCAGCTTTATGTAGGTGCCACTATAACTTCATAATATTTAACGATATTTTGGAGGTTACTTCGTCTTTTAAAAAAATATGAAAGTGAGAGACTAATCTGAATAAAGGCCTAAATCATTTTTGTAAAGGCCCAACATTTTTATTTCTGTTTTTAGAGGAAGAGAAACGGTGGCCCAATTGTGCGCCGCCCTATGGGACTCCCAATCACGGTCTGATGTGATAAATAATCAAACTTAACTTAGAAATACATTTGACGATAGAGTTCTCCCCCTACCCTCCATATAGGCAAGTCTATTGTCCAGCTACCCAGTGTGGCGAGCCACCCCCTTCCCTCCCCCATGGGCTAGGTCTGTCTTCTGTGCGCGGCTCTGCGACCCATCCCGTGCCCCTGTCCTGGTACCTTGAGCGCTTTCAGTGGATACAGCTGGAGAATTGCAAGGCAATTCCATTTTGCACCACTCGGGAGCCATGACCAATATGACCAATATATATTGTCCTGCTAATAGCAGGGTTAATAATGTCAGTGAGAATAGCCAAGAGAGTATTATATAATTCTAAATTAATAATAAACCACTTTGTTTAAAAAAAGATCTCCTCTAGAGCAGTGATGTTTTGGGGCTGTTGCTGGGCAACATGGACTTTCAACTCCCTCCAAAGATTTTCTATGGGGTTGAGATCTGGAGACTGGCTAGGCCACTCCAGGACCTTGAAATGCTTCTTACGAAGCCACTCCTTTCTTGCCCGGGCGGTGTGTTTGGGATCATTGTCATGCTGAAAGACCCATCCACGTTTCATCTTCAATGCCCTTGCTGATGGAAGGAGCTTTTCACTCAAAATCTCACGATACATGGCCCCATTCATTCTTTCCTTTATACGGATCAGTCGTCCTGGTCCCTTTGCAGAAAAACAGCCCCAAAGCATGATGCTTCCACCCCCATGCTTCACAGTAGGTATGGTGTTCTTTGGATGCAACTCAGCATTCTTTGTCCTCCAAACACGACAAGTTGAGTTTTTACCAAAAAGTTATATTTTGGTTTCATCTGACCATATGACATTCTCCCAATCTTCTTCTGGATCATCCAAATGCTATCTAGCAAACTTCAGACGGGCCTGGACATGTACTGGCTTAAGCAGGGGGACACGTCTGGCACTGCAGGATTTCAGTCCCTGGCGGCGTAGTGTGTTACTGATGGTAGGCTTTGTTACTTTGGTCCCAGCTCTCTGCAGGTCATTCACTAGGTCCCCCTGTGTGGTTCTGAGATTTTTGCTCACCGTGATCATTTTGACCCCACGGGGTGAGACCTTGCATGGAGCCCCAGATCGAGGGAGATTATCAGTGGTCTTGTATGTCTTCCATTTCCTAATAATTGCTCCCACAGTTGATTTCTTCAAACCAAGCTGCTTACCTATTGCAGATTCAGTCTTCCCAGTCTGGGGTGGGTCTACAATTTAGTTTCTGGTGTCCTTTGACAGCTATTTGGTCTTGGCCATAGTGGAGTTTGGAGTGTGACTGTTTGAGGTTGTGGACAGGTGTCTTTTATACTGATAACAAGTTCAAACAGGTGCCATTAATACAGGTAACAAGTGGAGGACAGAGGAACCTCTTAAAGAAGAAGTTACAGGTCTGTGAGAGCCAGAAATCATGCTTGTTTGTAGGTGACCAAATACTTATTTTCCACCATAATTTGCAAATAAATTCATTTAAAAAATCATACAATGTGATTTTCTGGATGTTTTTTCTAATTTTGTCTGACATAGTTGAAGTGTACCTATGATGGAAATGACAGGCCTCTCTCATCTTTTCAAGTGGGAGAACTTGCACATTTGATGGCTGACTAAATACTTTTTTGCCCCACTGTAGGTGCTGCACAATGTGACTGGTCAGGAGTGGGCTTCAGTTCTACAGTAAGAGCAAAAATAATCTTAAAATAAAATCTTTAGTGTGACAACAGTTTTAGTAAGTAATACTGAAGTCATTCACAATTATCAGTTTCTATTTAGGTTTATGTCACCCATTCACTGTCATTTAGAGACGCAGTAGACCCTAAAGCATAATCAGTGATCAAACTCCCCCTTGCGGTGGTCTGGAGCAATGAAGCGGTGACACAGGGTACCGTACTAAGCCACAAATAACCTCGAAGTCCCGCAGCATAATCAAAAAACCTTTATTGGAGCAACCACTGTAGGTTTGTATTGAAGTCAACATACTCAGTGGAGGATAGAACATTTTACATTACATTTAAGTCATTTAGCAGACGCTCTTATCCAGAGCGACTTACAAATCCCATGGAGATCTCTGCAGCCAGTTTGACCTCTGCCTCCACCTCCTCGGGGAGATGCTCAGACAGGTCGGTGGTTGCCACGTTGGTACGAGCGCCTATCTTCCGGACACTCTTGCAGTAGGCCAGGTTGTCAGTGACGATCTTCCCCACTTCAGGGAAGTGCCAGCCGTACCACTCCCTACAGCGCATGATGTAGTTGTTGAGCTCCTTGTCCAGGTCATCCAGCAGAGCTGCCAAGGCCTCTGTTGTGTCCTGGAATTTCTCAAAGTGCTTCAACTTCACTACTTTGTTGGCCTAGCTGTGTGTGCTGCTGAGGGTACTATTGACCTTCATTGCAGAACCGTGTGTCTTAATCAATTATGTTGGTGACAAGTCAATATATTTAGCATAGTTTTCTACAAAAAGACCTTTTTTTATGTTTCACTATTTATATTTTAATGAAATTAACTGAGGAAGATTGTCCACCCCTTCCTCCTCTGAGGAGCCTCTACTGTTCCATTAAAAAATATATATAATTGATGGAAAAACTTTCCGGTAAATTTCCTGAATTTTTCCCGACATTATCCATGTGGGAAATATCTGGGAATCTGGGAATTTTCGTAATTTTACTTAAATTCATCAAAAAGTTAGCTTATAACAGTGAACCTTTTTGTGGGATAAACATAAGGCAATTCTAGGTCTTGTGGCATATTTTGGTTAAACTATCCCCAATTCAACAGATTTTCAACCCTCTGCATGCACAGTGCACTCTTCCATCACATGTACAGCTGATTCTCGAGATATTGCACACTAATGAGATGCTATTAGGCCCACACTACTAGTCTGTCTAAGCTAAGGACTACATGCTTTCTGGTAAGTTGTTTACAATTTTGGGTGGGGTGAAAATATTTTATACGACAAACATTATTTTTTGTTAAACTAGTAAATAGTAGCCAGCAGCAAAGTGTGTTTAAATCATTAACAACTTGGTAGCAAAAATTAACTAGCAGAAATTGTTATCATGTGGGTTTTTAGCTTGCTTGAGCCTGCTAACTGATGAGTGTTAATTCACATGTTTCCATACATGTTTCATTTTAAAACATGTATCTTGCAAAGGAGTTGTTTAATCTAACTGCTTAACTATTTATCTGTACATGGAATTTTATTTGGGGTTTTTTACAAAAAAAATTCAACTAATTTTTTCTAATCTTTCCAGGAAAATGCCACAGGCACTATCTGATGTGTGGAGATATTTCACTGCAGCTAATGTAGAAGTGAAAGCTGTGTACATTTTCAAATACTGTGCCAAATTATATGTGAAGAATGCATGAAAAGATGTAGAATCATCTGGCCAAGTGCATAAAGATCCCTCAGCGCTCAACACAAGCAACCTCTGACAAAAGTCCCTCTACTTCTATTTGAGGGAAAACTACCTGTCCTCCAGGACACCTACACCACCCGATGTCACAGGAAGGCCATAAGGATCATCAAGGACAACAACCACCCGAGCCACTGCCTGTTCACCCCGCTATCATCCAGAAGGCGAGGTCAGTACAGCTGCATCAAAGCAGTGCCCGAGAGACTGAAAAACAGCTTCTATCTCAAGGCCATCAGACTGTTAAACAGCCACCACTAACATTGAGTGGCTGCTGCCAACATACTGACTCAACTCCAGCCACTAATAATGGAAATTGATGTAAAAATGTATCACTAGCCACTTTAAACAATGCCACTTAATATGTTTACATACCCTACATTACTCATCTCATATGTATATGTATATACTGTACTCAATACCATCTACAGCATCTTGCCTATGCCGTTCTGTACCATCACTGATTCATACATCTTTATGTACATACTCTTTATTGTTAGGTTAGATTATTCGTTGGTTATTACTGCATTGCCAGAACTAGAAGCACAAGCAGTTTGCTACACTCGCATTAACATCTGCTAACCATGTGTAAGTGACAAATAAAATTTGATTTGAGGTGAAAATGATTAATCAGCCACCTTATCGATAGCAACAGCTCATGGTCCTCCTGGAATCAGAATTGTATTTGACTCAATGGATGAATGTAGTCAGAGTAATGCTGATGAATGTCTTGCTCGAGTTGTGTATGCAACTGGTTCACCTCTGATGCTCACAGGCAATGTGTATTGGAAGAGATTTCTGAATGTTTATCACCTAGCATACACCCCTCCAACCAGACATGCTTTATCTACTCATTCAGAGTTCAACAGAGTTCAAGTGAAGGTCAAGCAAATCATAGAGAAAGCAGACTGCATTGCAGTCATCTCTGATGGGTGGTCGAATGTTCGTGGGCAAGGAATAATGAACTACATCATCTCCACTCCTCAACCAGTATTCTACAAGAGCACAGACACACCGGTCTCTACATTACAGATGAGCTGAAGGCAGTCATCAATGACCTTGGACCACAGAAGGTATTTGCACTGGTGACAGACAATGCTGCGAACATGAAGGCATTTACATTTACATTTAAGTCATTTAGCAGACGCTCTTATCCAGAGCGACTTACAAATTGGTGCATTCACCTTATGACATCGAGTGGAACAGTCACTTTACAATAGTGCATCTAAATCTTAAAGGGGGGGTGAGAGGGATTACTTATCCTATCCTAGGTATTCCTTAAAGAGGTGGGGTTTCAGGTGTCTCCGGAAGGTGGTGATTGACTCCGCTGTCCTGGCATCGTGAGGGAGTTTGTTCCACCATTGGGGGGCCAGAGCAGTGAACAGTTTTGACTGGGCTGAGCGGGAGCTGTACTTCCTCAGTGGTAGGGAGGCGAACAGGCCAGAGGTGGATGAACGCAGTGCCCTTGTTTGGGTGTAGGGCCTGATCAGAGCCTGGAGGTACTGAGGTGCCGTTCCCCTCACAGCTCCGTAGGCAAGCACAATGGTCTTGTAGCGGATGCGAGCTTCAACTGGAAGCCAGTGGAGAGAACGGAGGAGCGGGGTGACGTGAGAGAACTTGGGAAAGTTGAACACCAGACGGGCTGCGGCGTTCTGGATGCGTTGAAGGGGTTTAATGGCACAGGCAGGGAGCCCAGCCAACAGCGAGTTGCAGTAATCCAGACGGGAGATGACAAGTGCCTGGATTAGGACCTGCGCCGCTTCCTGTGTGAGGCAGGGTCGTACTCTGCGGATGTTGTAGAGCATGAACCTACAGGAACGGGCCACCGCCTTGATGTTGGTTGAGAACGACAGGGTGTAGTCCAGGATCACGCCAAGGTTCTTAGCGCTCTGGGAGGAGGACACAATGGAGTTGTCAACCGTGATGGCGAGATCATGGAACGGGCAGTCCTTCCCCGGAAGGAAGAGCAGCTCCGTCTTGCCGAGGTTCAGCTTGAGGTGGTGATCCGTCATCCACACTGATATGTCTGCCAGACATGCAGAGATGCGATTCGCCACCTGGTCATCAGAAGGGGGAAAGGAGAAGATTAATTGTGTGTCGTCTGCATAGCAATGATAGGAGAGACCATGTGAGGTTATGACTGAGCCAAGTGACTTGGTGTATAGCGAGAATAGGAGAGGGCTTAGAACAGAGCCCTGGGGGACACCAGTGGTGAGAGCGCGTGGTGAGGAGACAGATTCTCGCCACGCCACCTGGTAGGAGCGACCTGTCAGGTAGGACGCAATCCAAGCGTGGGCCGCGCCGGAGATGCCCAACTCGGAGAGGGTGGAGAGGAGGATCTGATGGTTCACAGTATCGAAGGCAGCCGATAGATCTAGAAGGATGAGAGCAGAGGAGAGAGAGTTAGCTTTAGCAGTGTGGAGCGCCTCCGTGATACAGAGGAGAGCAGTCTCAGTTGAATGACTAGTCTTGAAACCTGACTGATTTGGATCAAGAAGGTCATTCAGAGAGAGATAGCGGGAGAGCTGGTCAAGGACGGCACGTTCAAGAGTTTTGGAGAGAAAAGAAAGAAGGGATACGGGTCTGTAATTGTTGACATCGGAGGGATCGAGTGTAGGTTTTTTCAGAAGGGGTGCAACTCTCGCTCTCTTGAAGACGGAAGGGACGTAGCCAGCGGTCAGGGATGAGTTGATGAGCGAGGTGAGATAAGGGAGAAGGTCTCCGGAAATGGTCTGGAGAAGAGAGGAGGGGATAGGGTCAAGCGGGCAGGTTGTTGGGCGGCCGGCCGTCACAAGATGCGAGATTTCATCTGGAGAGAGAGGGGAGAAAGAGGTCAGAGCACAGGGTAGGGCAGTGTGAGCAGAACCAGCGGTGTCGTTTGACTTAGCAAACGAGGATCGGATGTCGTCGACCTTCTTTTCAAAATGGTTGACGAAGTCATCTGCAGAGAGGGAGGAGGGGGGGGAGGATTCAGGAGGGAGGAGAAGGTGGCAAAGAGCTTCCTATGGTTAGAGGCAGATGCTTGGAATTTAGAGTTGTAGAAAGTGGCTTTAGCAGCAGAGACAGAGGAGGAAAATGTAGAGAGGAGGGAGTGAAAGGATGCCAGGTCCGCAGGGAGGCGAGTTTTCCTCCATTTCCGCTCAGCTGCCCGGAGCCCTGTTCTGTGAGCTCGCAACGAGTCATCGAGCCACGGAGCGGGAGGGGAGTACCGAGCCGGCCTGGAGGATAGGGGACATAGAGAGTCAAAGGATGCAGAGAGGGAGGAGAGGAGGGTTGAGGAGGCAGAATCAGGAGATAGGTTGGAGAAGGTTT
Organism: Oncorhynchus gorbuscha; assembly: GCF_021184085.1. NCBI lineage: Eukaryota > Metazoa > Chordata > Actinopteri > Salmoniformes > Salmonidae > Oncorhynchus > Oncorhynchus gorbuscha. The sequence continues at coordinate 51,558,000 of NC_060195.1, read as the reverse complement.
GAGCAGAGGGAAGAGATGATAGGATGGAAGAGGAGATAGTAGCGGGGGAGAGAGAGCGAAGGTTGGGACGGCGCGATACCATCCGAGTAGGGGCAGTGTGGGAGGTGTTGGATGAGAGTGAGAGGGAAAAGGATACAAGGTAGTGGTCGGAGACTTGGAGGGGAGTTGCAATGAGGTTAGTGGAAGAACAGCATCTAGTAAAGATGAGGTCGAGCGTATTGCCTGCCTTGTGAGTAGGGGGGGGAAGGTGAGAGGGTGAGGTCAAAAGAGGAGAGGAGTGGAAAGAAGGAGGCAGAGAGGAATGAGTCAAAGGTAGACGTGGGGAGGTTAAAGTTGCCCAGAACTGTGAGAGGTGAGCCGTCCTCAGGAAAGGAGCTTATCAAGGCATGAAGCTCATTGATGAACTCTCCGAGGGAACCTGGAGGGCGATAAATGATGAGGATGTTAAGCTTGAAAGGGCTGGTAACTGTGACAGCATGGAATTCAAAGGAGGCGATAGACAGATGGGTAAGGGGAGAAAGAGAGAATGACCACTTGGGAGAGATGAGGATCCCGGTGCCACCACCCCGCTGACCAGAAGCTCTCGGGGTGTGCGAGAACACGTGGGCAGACGAAGAGAGAGCAGTAGGAGTAGCAGTGTTGTCTGTGGTGATCCATGTTTCCGTCAGTACCAAGAAGTCGAGGGACTGGAGGGAGGCATAGGCTGAGATGAACTCTGCCTTGTTGGCCGCAGATCGGCAGTTCCAGAGGCTACCGGAGACCTGGAACTCCACGTGGGTCGTGCGCGCTGGGACCACCAGATTAGGGTGGCCGCGGCTACGCGGTGTGGAACGTTTGTATGGTCTGTGCAGAGAGGAGAGAACAGGGATAGACAGACACATAGTTGACAGGCTACAGAAGAGGCTACGCTAATGCAAAGGAGATTGGAATGACAAGTGGACTACACGTCTCGAATGTTCAGAAAGTTAAGCTTACGTAGCAAGAATCTTATTGACTAAAATGATTAAAATGATACAGTACTGCTGAAGTAGGCTAGCTGGCAGTGGGTGCGTTGTTGACACTACACTAATCAAGTCGTTCCGTTGAGTGTAATAGTTTCGACAGTGCTGCTATTCGGGGCTAGCTGGCTAGCTAGTAGTGTTGTTTACGTTACGTTGCGTTAAAGAACGACAATAGCTGGCTAGCTAACCTAGAAAATCGCTCTAGACTACACAATTATCTTTGATACAAAGACGGCTATGTAGCTAGCTATGTAGCTAGCTACGATCAAACAAATCAAACCGTTATACTGTAATGAAATAAAATGAAAATGTGATACTACCTGTGAATGCGACCGGGTTGTTGAGTCTATTCAGAAGACGTTGGCTAGCTGTTGGCTAGCTGTCGGCTAGCTGTTGGCTAGCTAGCAGAGTCTCCTACGTTAAGGACGACAAATAGCTGGCTAGCTAACCTCGGTAAATTAAGATAATCACTCTAAGACTACACACTCTAAACTACACAATTGTCTTGGATACGAAGACAGCAAAGACAGCTATGTAGCTAGCTAACACTACACTAATCAAGTCATTCAGTTGAGTGTAATAGTTTCTCCAGTGCAGCTAATCAGTGGACGTTAGCTAGCTGGCTAGTGAAGACTACGTTAGGACGGCGAAATACGATAATTACGCAATTATCTTTGATACAAAGACGGCTATGTAGCTAGCTAAGAAGAAATTGCTAAGATTTAGACAAATCAAACCGTTGTGCTATAATGAAATGTAATGAAAAAGTTATACTACCTGCGGAGCGAAGTGCTGATGCGACCGCTCGCTCCAACTCGCTCCAGCTGTACCAAGGCTGCTTGTTCTAAAGTGGAGGATTCCTACCCTCACATCACATGCATGGAATCTGCTCGTCAAGGACATCATGACACTGAAAACAATGGGATACACTCCACAAGAGACCAAAGGAAATGGTTAGGTATGTGAAGGGTCATCAAGTTATAGCCACAATCTACCTCACCAAGCAAAGTGAGAAGAATAAGAGCACCACATTGAAGCTGCCCAGCAACACCTGTTGGGTGGTGTTGTCATCATGTTTGACAGTCTCCTGGAGGGGAAGGAGTCTCTCCAAGAAATAGCCATATCACAGTCTGCCGATATGGACAGCCCCATCTAGAGGATCCTCCTGGATGATGTATTTTGGGAGAGAGCAGTAAGCAGCCTGAAACCTATAGCAGTAGCCATTTCACGGCTTGAGGGCGACAATGCCATCCTGTCTGATGTTCAGACTCTGCTTGCAAATGTAAGAGAAGAAATCTGTACTGCCCTGCCCACTTCACTGTTGCTCCAAGCAGAGGAAACTGCAGTTCTGAAATACTGGACCTCATGTATGCTGGCAAGAGTATCCTCTCTGGTGCAGAGATCAACAAGGCCTATGGTGTCATCACTACAGTGTCTCGCCACCTTGGCCTCGATGAGGGCAAGGATCTTGACAGTCTGGCGAAGTACACTTCCAAGTAAGGGCTTTGGGATGGAGATGCAATATGGTAGTCGTGCCAACATATCTCATCAGCCACTTGGTGAAAGGGACTTTGTGGATCTGATGCTCTTTCCCCTGTTGCCTCCATCATCCTCCAAATCCCACCAACATCAGCCACCTCAGAGCACAACTGGTCCTTGCTTGGAAACACACACCAAAGCACGCAACAGGCAGACCAATACAAGTGTTGACAAATTGGTAGCCATTTTGGCAAATTGTAGGCTTTTTGAGCCTGACAACGAGCCATCCTCAACCAGGTTGGAAAGTGACAAAGATGAGGCCTCAGAGTCTGATGTTCAAAAGGTGGACATTGAGGAGGTCCAGAGAGAAAATTTGGAAGCCTGGAAGGAAGACAAATAAAGCATTGGTTTCTACACTATCATTTTACAGATGTACAGTTGAAGTCGGAAGTTTACATACACCTTAGTCAAATACATTTAAACTCTGTTTTTCACAATTCCTCACATTTAATCCTTGTAAAAAGTCCCTGTCTTAGGTCAGTTAGGATCACCACTTTATTTTAAGAATGTGAAATGTCAGAATAATACTAGAGAATGATATATCTCAGCTTTTATTTCTGTCATCACATTCCCAGTGGGTCAGAAGTTTACATACACTCAATTAGTATTTGGTAACATTGCCTTTAAATTGTTTAACTTGGGTCAAACATTTTGGGTAGCCTTCCACAAGCTTCTGGGTAGCCCTTGGGTAGCTTTTGGGTAGCCCTCCATAAGCTGGGTGACTTTTGGCCCATTCCTCCTGACAGAGCTGAAGTAACGGAGTCAGGTTTGTAGGCCTCCTTGCTCGCACACGCTTTTTCAGTTCTGCCCACAAATTTTCTATAGAATTGGGGTCAGGGTTTTGTGATGCCCACTCCAACACCTTGACTTTGTTGTCCTTAAGCCATTTTGCCTCAACTTTGGAAGTATGCTTGGGGTCCATTTGGAAGAAACATTTGCGACCAAGCTTTAACTTCCTGATTGATGTCTTGAGATGTTGCTTGAGTGGCTTCTTCCTTGCTGAGCGGCCTTTCAGGTTGTTGATATAGGAATCATTTTTCTGTGGAGATAGATACTTTTGTACCCGTTTCCTCCAGCATCTTCACAGGGTCCTTTCCTGTTGTTCTGGGATTGATTTGCACTTGTCGCACCAAAGTACATTAATCTCTAGGAGACAGAACGCGTCTCCTTCCTCAACGCTATGGCGGCTGTGTTGTCCCATGGTGTTAATACTTGCGTACTATTATTTGTACAGATGAACGTGGTACCTTCAGGAGTTTGGAAATTGCTCCCAAGGATGAATCAGACTTCTGGAGGTCTACACATTTTTTCTGAGGTCTTGGCTTATTTCTTTTGATTTCCCATGATGTCAAGCAAAGAGGCACTGAGTTTGAAGGTAGGCCTTGAAATATATCCACAGGTACACCTGCAATTGACTCAAATTATGTCAATTAGCCTATCAGAAGCTTCTAAAGCCATGACATAATTTTATGGAATTTTCCAAGCTGTTTAAAGGCACAGTCAACTTAGTGTATGTAAACTTCTGACCCACTGGAATTGTGATACAGTGAATTATAAGTGAAATAATCGGTTTGTAAACAAATTTTGGAAAAATGACTTGTCATGCACAAAGTAGATGTCATAAGCGACTTGCCAAAACTATAGTTTGTTAACAAGAAATTGGTGGAGCGTTTGAAAAACGAGTTTTAATGACTCCAACATAAGTGTATGTACACTTCTGACTTCAACTGTATGTTGAAAACGTTTTTGGGAGATGCGATGGAACATTGGGGATCATTCAATATTCCCTGTCTTTTGTTGTTCAGTGAAATCATCCCATGTGAAGAGTCAACTCATTTAATTAAAGTTCAATTCGTAACTAACTAGTTTTTAAAATTTCAATTGGAAGGATTGAATCATTTGCAATGATGTCTACTTATAATAAGATAATAAGCTTTATGTTTCTGTCTACATATGATATGGTAAATATATCCAATGCAAAAAAAATACATTTACATGGTTTTAATATTAATTCCCATATATTCCTGTGGCAAGTTTCCACCACCGGATATTCCCCAAAATGTGCAACCCTAATAGCTAAAGAGAACTTGTAAATTAATCTCCTCTTCGTCTGAGGAAGAGTAAGAAGGATCGGACCAATATGCAGCGTGGTAAGTGTCCATCATAATTTAGTGACTGAACGCACAAAAAACAAAATAACAGTGAAATGGAAGAAACGAAAAAGTTCTGTAAGGTGACATACACTAAACAGATATTAACCACCCACAACCTCAGTGGGAAAACAGGCTACCTAAGTATGGTTCTCAATCAGAGACAATGATTGACAGCTGCCTCTGATTGGGAACCATACCATGCCAAACACATAGAAATACCCAACATAAGACTAAAACATTGAATGCCCACCCCGACTTACGCCCTGACCAACCTAAAATAGAAACATATAAAAGGAACTAAGGTCAGGACGTGACAGAACTCATTGCTCTCTATGGCTGTAACCTGAGTGGCAGGGGCAAACCATGCAGGTACACTACCTTCCCTTTTCCACTGAGAGAGCGTGACTGACATTCCTCTGTGTGCCTTTTCCCACAGACCCAGGATATCTCTGTTTAAGCCAAGGACACTTGACGCTGTCTATGAACGCTGTCACGCCAGTGGCAGGCAATTAGAGAGCTGTAAAGTTCATGGTTGACGATAGAGTGGAACCTCGCCAGCCAAACTCTTGGTTGTTCCTCGGATGAATTTCACTAGACGCATAAACGGGTTATTTCACCCGGTGGGACCCTGGGTTTGTTTTGATCATGTCCGAGGGATTTTTAGGTCAGTGAGATGCGTCTCACACATCATTTCTACTAATTCTACCAATTGAAGCCAAACATAAATTAGACAAGGGTAGTTGGGCAGCCACATATACCTGATCAGGACAAACTCAGGGTCCTATAACCAATGGCAGGGGAAAAACTCACCTGGATGTGGGGCTGCAAATGAAATTCAGTATAGTCCCAAATGGCACCCCATTTCCTATATAGTTCACTACTTTTTCCACTTAGGCCCTTGTCAAAAGTAGAGTACTTTATAGGGAATAGGATGCAATTTGTGAAGCAGACCCAATCAGCCAAGGGCCTGGGGAGACCTGGCAGATTAGAGCCCACCAACGCAGGTGGCTGCCTGGGTGGAAGCTCTAATGGGAAGTCATCCATCCCCACCGCCTGCCTGGCATAACCCTGTCCATCACCGGGCTCCCACCACCGTGCCAGGGAAAACCAGCTGATAACACTGAGCTGTCAGCCACCCTAATCCCCCATCATTCAGAGGACAAAGGCTGTTGTCCCCCACACAGGCTAGGCGAAACGATGCAGAACACATCAAACACTGAGTCCCACCTGCACAGGGAGATACTGACCGTTTTAAAAGAGCCTCATAGTACATTTCTAGACAGCTACTTGCTAGTTAGGTTTCCACTAATTACCACAGCCACGATGTCCAAATTGGCTATAGGCCGATTGTAAAAATGTATGAAAACAAAAATGAAGAATTTAAGGTTAGCAAAGTAGTTAGGTTCATAATCTGATTTACGAAGATACATTTTTTAAAATGAGCATAGTTTATGACTGGCTGTGGTAACAAGTGACAACCCAATGTTAGGCTGTTGATAAACGTATCAACGATTGCTTCAAATATTTATTTTCTCAAAGGTTCAACTTCCTCGTCTTACCTACTTTAAGCCATTTTCTTTTTAACATGACAATGATTGTAAACGACGTAGAGCCTGTTAACCATAAACCCTGCTTTGATTTTATACCCTACGTTTTAAAAAGTTACAAGTTCAAAGCGGAAACATGCCTACCTAACAACCACGAGCAAATCACTGCCTACACTTTGTCAAAGGGTCAATTATGGCGAGTGATTGAGAGCTTAATATGCTGATCGTATGCGTGAGCGAGCATTGCAAAATAAATGTATCTTTCAATAATTTTACCCACACTGCTTGTGAGTCTGCGTAGCCAGCAGCTAAGATATAACCTGCAAGTCTCTCCCATCTCATTGTTTTTTAGGAGCATATACCCATGTGGATGATTGAAAGATGAAATTAGGTCCACACTCAGTACAGTTGGTGGTGGTAATGAACCTTAAAGTTGGGTGTGAACCGCAATATAAAGTCCAAAGAAAAAATAAAAAGCCTGAAGGAGGAGAGATTACTAGACATGTACTCGGTTTAACCTTTTATCTGTGGATTAATTGTCTAGGGAGAACCTTGTGCATTTCAGGTTAAATAACAACCCAATGTTTATATCCCAGGACAAATTAGCTAGCATCTGCAAGCTAGCTAGCTAAATTGCCATACATGTTTAATGCTTTTCGACCTGTCCCCAAATAATATAGTTTGGTTCCGTGTTTGTTTTGATATTTCAACCTGCATGTCCTGATCGCATCTGGTGGTGTGACAAAATCAACATGTGTGCAAAGACACACGCGGACGAGCAGTGTGGTCAGCATTCCAACACACAGCCATGGCCTAAAAAAACGTATTCAAGCCTCAGCTTTAGCCTAAGAGACTTGTTGATAAGAAATATATTTTAGTTTAGGTTATTAAATGAATTTTTCAAGCCGGCCAACCATGCTAATATGAAATCCCTGAAAATGTTTTTCTTCAACTTCTAACTGCTAAGTAGGAAATGTTGCTATATGGTTTCCACCTATCCAATCCCCTGGTTTGCCGTCATTTTGGATCTCAGAAATAGTCCACTCTCTCACCCCATTTACAGTGCAACCACAACCCACTACCCTCATCTCTCCTATCACATCCACTCAACTCATCCCCTCCTCCCATTCCTGACAAGATCCCATAATATCCCACCTGTCTCTCTTCTCAAAGGAATCGTAGAATGATTCTGCCATCTCATTACTACTGTAAACATCTGGTAAATTGCTTTTACATTTTAAATGGCATATTAATGCACATAGACAGACTCCACCTCCTCTTATCCTGGCTGTTACCTTTTTTTCTAAAGTGAATTTATTTGGCCACATCTACCCCAAAAGCAGAAACTGATGGATTCATATAGAATGCCTCCCAAATGGCACCCCATTCAGGGAATAGGATGCCATTTGGGACGCAGTCATAATCACAACAATCAATTACGATTTCTGACATTGTAATCCCCCTCTAGATATCCCTACTGTGAACTGAACAATGCCTCCTTCCCTCTGCTCATCTCATCAGTGCAGCAATCAACAAGGTATGAGAGAGAGAGAGAGAGAGAGAGAGAGAGAGAGAGAGAGAGAGAGAGAGAGAGAGAGAGAGAGAGAGAGAGAGAGATCTGTGTAGGTAGCCCAGGCCAAGCTAGCCAATCCTGCATTGTGTCCTGTCCTCCTCCTCTCTGGTGGGCTGTTTATCGCACAATAACAATTAATGCTGGATTACACAGTGTTACACCTAGCATTTGCATCGCCATTGCGGAGATATGTGATTCAATTTATGTTTTCCCCCACAATGTGATTGTAGTAGGAGGTGGACTAACTGTATAGTACTGTGGGACCTTGGTTTTTGTGCACAGACTTGGCAGTAGTCAAACCCATTCAACTTGCATGAAATGAGTGTCATTGTAGGGGCACTATTGTGCTGTGATATTGTCAATGTCCACACTGGAGCAGTGGCAGGTGAAGGATGAAAGCCATTACACAGACATGTGTGCTTCATTGTGGTCATGCATTAAGACTCAACACAAAAGAAAGAACTACATTATTGTCTCAGTGAGAGCTGTTCAGTCGAAACTGTGGCACACACACTAATCTTGCTGTTTCCTTTATCTCTATCATCAATCAATCAAATGTATTTTACATCAGCAGTTGTCACAAAATGCTTCTATAGAAACCCAGCCTAAAACCCCAAAGAGCAAGCAATGCAGATGAAGAAGCACTAGGAAAAACCTACTAGAAAGGTAGGAACCTAGGATGAAACCTCGAGAGGAACCAGGAGCTTGTAGTATCCCTCAATTATGTGTGCTACTTACTATAGCATTTTGTAGTATAGTATGTAATACCATGCAGTACAGGGATGGGCAACTGGCGGCCTGTGGCCCCCCTTTTTTAAGCACACAGATACATTTTTGGAACTCAGTCAGGGTCTGAGAGTTAGAATAGTAGAATACACAAGGTGCAATTTTGAAATTTGGTTGTGCATCAGCAGTTTTTCTCTTGTTATGTCAGTCACTGACAGTCACTCAATTAGTCAGCTAACATTTTGTAGATTGGTAAATTCATCTAGCCAGCTATCTAAACTTGTAATCATGGTCGAGTTACCGACCGGGGGCCCTAATTGATTTTGTTAGGCACTCTCACTGCAAATATTTCTCTCCACCCCGTTGCAAAATGTATAGAATTCCAGGAAATGAACTCTAAATTCTAATATTTTTCTCTAAAACTATCAGGAGGGAGGCTCTTTGACTGGATGTGGTTACGCAGATCCATGAGCCACTCATGATGAGTTAAGATCTTCTGTGACCCCCACCCCAATCAAAGTTGCCCATATCTGCTACAGTTAATATTACAGTATTATCCAGAAGAAGAAAAAAACACTGTATTAAATATTACAGTAATGTCCACAAAAACACCACAGTCCGCAGAAACACTGCAGTTTTTTAAATTATAGTAAATACTACGGTATTTAATTTGCAGATACCCTGCTCATACCCCTCCCCCATATTCCAATTTGTGTCACACATAAGTGAGAAACCTACATGCCAAGTATATACCATATATTGTGTTCCCTACAAGTTATAGAAAAGAGCAGAAGCCCGGAACTACCCATTCAGACCCCAGTCCTACCTATAGGTTCTGGAAAATGTACTATTTCTGTATTTATTACGTAGGATTCCTCAAGGAGAAGGCCTACACTTTTATGTCAAAGACAATAAAGCAAAAGCACTGTAGTAAATACTACAGTAATGTCTGCAAAAATAATAAAGTAAATGCTATAGTATACTACAGTCCGCAAAAACCCTACAGTATACACTACATTATACTACAATTTGCAGAAAACACAAACATTTATTACTATAGTATATACCACAGTTGTCACGACATCCGCCGAAGTTGGCTCCCCTGCCTGTTCGGGCGGTGCTCGGCGGTCATCGTCACCGTCCTACTAACCGCCACCGATCCCTTTTTCGTTTGTCTGTTTGTTTTGTCTTATTAGTTTCACCTGTGTTTCTGTTGTTTGGTTTAATGAGCTCCCCTATATTTAGTAGGTAGACCCGCCCTTGTTATGTGCGGGATTGTCTTTATGTTACGTGTGTGCATTTTAGGTAGTGGTGGATTTTCTTTATGTTACGTGTGTGCATTTTAGGTAGTGGTGGATTTTCTTTATGTTACGTGTGTGCATTTTAGGTAGTGGTGGATTTTCTTTATGTTACGTGTGTGCATTTTAGGTAGTGGTGGATTGTCTTTATGTTACGTGTGTGCATTTTAGGTAGTGGTGGATTTTCTTTATGTTACGTGTGTGAATTTTAGGTAGTGGTGGATTGTCTTTATGTTACGTGTGTGCATTTTAGGTAGTGGTGGATTTTCTTTATGTTACGTGTGTGCATTTTAGGCAGTGGTGGATTTTCTTTATGTTACGTGTGTGCATTTTAGGTAGTGGTGGATTTTCTTTTCTTAAACTTGGCACCCTGTGGTTTTTGGGTTGTCTCGTTGTGTGTCCCACGCCCTGTATTTGTTTGGCTTATTATTTTGTTGTGCCTGAGTAAAGCACTTAACCTCAGTGGAACTCTCTCTGCGTCTGATTCCTGCACCCATCTACTCCTGCGTGACAACAGTTTCCTTTTATTACAGTGTTTTTAAGGGAAAGGAAATGGAAAGGGGGATACTTAGTCAGTTGTACAACTGAATGCCTTCAACTAAAATGTCTCTTCCACATTTAACCCAACCCATCTGAATCAGAGAGGTGCGTACTATAGTGAACTGTAAATACTACACTATATTACACTATACTCCAGTACATACTGAACTGCACTGTTGGTTAAGGGCTTGTAAGTATTTCACGGTAAAGCCTACACTTGTTGTATTCGGCGCATGTGACAAATAAAGTTTCATTTGATACTACAGTATTCACTGTAGTGTTTTTGCAGACTTTAATGATTACTACAGTAAAGTCTGCAAAAACACTACTGTGAAATACTATAGTATTTATGCCATACTATAAATTGTATTTTTTCATGTGGGGAGGCTCGAAACAGCATGTCCTGGACAAGGTAGCAAATCCGATGAACAGGTCAGGGTTCCATAGCCGGCAGAACAGCAGAAACTGGATCAGCAGCACAACCAGGTGGACTGGGGACGTGGACAGCCAAGATTCGTCAAGTCAGGTCCTGAGGCTCAGGTCCTCTGGGAGGGGAGACAGAGAGAGAGATTTCACTTTTGTTTATTATTTATTTCACTTGCTTTGGCAATGTAAACATATGTTTCCCATGCCAATAAAACCCACTGAATTGAATTGAGAATGTGAGAGAAAGTAGAATTAGAGGGAGCATACGTAAGATCACACAGAACACCAGGTAAGAACAGGAGAATTACACCAGATAGGGTCAGTCTGTCCTAACTCCCCGACGCATAGACTATTGCAGCATAGATTCTGGGGAATGAAACAGAGGGGGTCGGTGGACACTGTGGCCACCTCCAAAGTTACACACGGGCAGGGACAACTAGGTAGGATATAATCCCACCCACTTTGCCAAAGCACAGCCTCCACCAATGGGATATCAACAGTCCACTTACTGACTACCCTGAGACAAGGTTGAGTATAGCCCACAAAGATCTCCCCACCGCACAAGCCTGATGGGGTGCAAAACCAGACAGGAAGATCACATCAGTGACTCAAGCCATTCAATTTGAGTATAGCTGGCATGACATGATGCACCCTGACCCTCCGAGGGACTGCATGGGTAAGTGCAAGCAAGCCAGTCACTCAGCCCCGGTAATAGGGTCAGAGGCAGAGAATACCGGTGGAGAGAGGGGAGGCGGCCGGGCAGAGACAGCAAGGGTGGTTCGTCACTCCAGTGCCTTGCCATTCACCTTCGCACCCCTTGGCCAGACTACACTCAATCAAAGGACCTACTGAAGAGATGAGTCGTCAGTAAAGACTTAAAGGTCGAGATTCAGATTCAGAAAACTTTAATGTCCTCAGAGAGGCAATTAATCTTGCAGCAATCAATAAACATATCACATATAAAAATAAATAGCTACGGATATTTGCCAGCAAATAGGCAGGGTAAGTGCAGTTTCATAGTGCAAGTGGTAAGTTCAATTAGTCCAACGTTTTGTTAAGTTGCAGAATTACATTCGGAATAAAAGAGTACTTGGCCCTATTTTTATTTTTTACCTTAGGTAGTCTGTACCTGCATTCAGAGGGAAGGAGCTGGAATTCAGGGTGGTGTGGATGGGTAGAGTCAACCACTATTTTATTCTCCTTATGAAGGGCTCCGGCCAGGTTAGAGAGATGACAGTTCTTGCTGTTGCTGCCCCATGATTTTTCTGCAAGTTCTGACTATCTTGCCCAACCTATTTTCCTGCGCAACCTTGATATTTCCAAACCAGCAGGTCAAGCAGTAGGACAGAATGCTCTCAATGAATCATTTGTAATAGAGAACCATGATGGTTCGATCATCATTAAAAAAGTGCAGTTTCCGTAGGAAATACAGTCTCTGTTGGCTTTTCTTAAATAGTGTCAGTCCACTGATCCCAGGACAGCTTGAGGTCAATGACTAGCCAAGTTATTTGTATTCCTCCACAATTTCAATGGGCTCACCTTTTATCAGTGGTGGTGTGTGCATGGTAGTGTTCCTGCGACTGTCAATCACCATGTCTTTTGTTTTTTAAGTGCTTCATTTTAGATGGGATGACACACCGTCATGTCTGAGTCTCTCACATGACGGTGTGACCATTACATACAAATGGAGCTCTATGGGAGAAAGCCCTGCCGCCAGCTGTTTGCTTAGACATTCTAGGAACAACAAGAGGCCTGTGTCTTGTGACCGTAGAGTATGTGTAGGTCTAGAGTATGTGTACGGCAGTACCAAATCAAAAGGTAAGCAGGAGCTACAAGAGGTAAGTGGGAGTCGATACATCCTGATTGAAACGCTGAACAAAGTATAACATATCTGAAATGTAGAACAGTTAGTCCTCTTTTCACTGTTCCTCTTGCACCTCAAAAGTATAACGTCCTCCACCCACAGTTGCTTTTTTTCCAATATGGATCCTTTTTTTTGCACACAATATCTACCTTTAGGAGGGGAAGAACAATAGAAAGCACATTCAGAAGGTTCTTCTTCCTGTTGACTCTTTGGTCTCTGACGTCACTTCCCTTTTGATCAGCCAGTGTAGCTATTTGCTGAACCACCTGTCCCACTGGTCTGGTAGGTAGAGGTAAAACAATACCGTATGTGTTGGGCAATATGCTCAGCACAAAATAGTTCCCAATGTCATCCATCCCTACAGAGATTGCGAAAGAGGGTTTGTGGGTTGTGTGTGTGTGTGTGTGTGCATTTGGGATTTTATTAACTTCTGCTATATTACACAGTAAAAATCGCAGGATGTTTTTGTGTCCAACTTTCTTGGAGTGCAATTTTGAGGGTAGTTGTCGCGGTCAATAATGTCGTTGATTTGCTTTCAGATTTAGATCAGTGGCAGGTTTTTAAAGAGCAGAATCGACTGGTACTCAGCAGTCGTGCCACCACCTCCATGTTTTAGCTCAGTGTGGGATCAGGTTTTGTCAATAGCCGTCCTCCTGCTTACAATAACAGGCTAGAACAGTAACATGGATTACTCACAGAGCCCCACAGAGGGACCGTCGTGTGTGTGTGTGTGTGTGTGTGTGTGTGTGTGTGTGTGTGTGTGTGTGTGTGTGTGTGTGTGTGTGTGTGTGTGTGTGTGTGTGTGTGTGTGTGTGTGTGTGTGTGTGTGTGTGTGTGTGTGTGTGTGTGTGTGTGTGTGTGTGTGTGTGTGTGTGTGTGTGTGTGTGTGTGTGTGTGTGTGTAACATATCCACCTCCTTTTATCTCAAGGGTTTCGTCATCCTCCTTTTAACAACTGGCAGATTTAGATCCAATCCATTTGATCTGTCGACACTGTTATTAGAGGTTAAGCATACAGTATGTGTGCCGATAAATCAAAGGATGGATGTATTGTTTTTCCAGGGATACTCTCACTCCATAAATGTTATGGGAGTCAAGGCCGCAGGAATCAGGATGTAACACACACACACTCACAGTGAGAGAGCTGCACACACACACACACAAACACACGGAGAGCTGTGCAAATAGAGGGAGCGCCAGGTCTTCTGTTTTCATTTTCAGCTCAGGATTCGGCAGGCAACTAGCAATGTTTTAACAACCCCAATTCAATTTCACCTCGTAACCAAACAACGGCGGGGTTATGTGTCAGAACCGCCTCGGGCCATCTCTTGAATTCCCAATGTTGTGGTGGAGACAAGGTAGATAGAAACAGGGCAATGTAACTGCACATTTCATGTGCTTATGTCATTGATAATTCATTAATGTGTTAATGGAAGTTTTAAGTATAGTCCATAATGGCCCAAAGTTGTCCCTAACTGCAAATGAAGGAACTTTAGCTTGCATATGAACCCCTCCCCAATCTTGACCTTTTAACTAATAAGGGAGTAGGAGAATATGTCAACCAAGACCAATGGTTAGGGTCTACCTACCAAATGTCAGCCGCTTAACACTGTCTGTGATCTAAAGAGTGTGTGTATAGGTGCTTGTGTGTGTGTGTGTGTGTGTGTGTGTGTGTGTGTGTGTGTGTGTGTGTGTGTGTGTGTGTGTGTGTGTGTGTGTGTGTGTGTGTGTGTGTGTGTGTGTGTGTGTGTGTGTGTGTGTGTGTGTGTGTGTGTGTGTGTGTGTGTGTGTGCGTGTGTGTGTGTGTGTGTGCGCACGTGTGTGTGTGTGTGTGTGTGCACGTGTGCATATGAGTGTGTCTTTTTTGTCAGGGCACCAGGGTGATCATGTATCAAGAGGCGGATTCGTGGGTAGATGGCTGAACTAACGTTGACATGAATGGAGTACAGTATTTTCTCTCTCCACTCATAACTATTCTCTCCAGGCCCAAAACCTCCATGTTGAAAAAACAGATGTAACCATTCTCATCCTCCATATCCTGAAGGAAGGCTGTTGTGTGGGTTGCCATAATTAGAGACTATTTTCAGTGTGTTTATGGACTAGGGTTTGAGTTGAGGACAATGTGAAACAGAGCGAAAAGCACAACCTTTGAGTACAAGGCCTGTTGCATATCAGAACCAGTCAATGTATGGGATGCGTCCCAAATGCACCCTATTCCCTATTCCTACTCCTTTTCCCTATGGAACCTGGTCAAGTAGTGCAGTGCAGATGTATGATCTTAGTTTAACCAGTACTGTTGCAGCAAAAAAAAATCCTGCAGCAACAGGATTTGAATGTTTAGTCCATTCACACTTTTCCACCGATGTAATGTAACGTTCCGCCGATGTAATCTGTGGTTTGGCTATTAGCTCACCAAAATTAGGGTATATTAGTGCTACACTGTTAATATAACTGTGTGTTACTGCAGGTTTTTAGTGAATTTATGTAAATCCTGCGGCGCAGGAGAATTCTCGGCAAAAACAAATTAAGATCCTACACCTGTATGTAGGGAATGGGGTGTCATTTGAGATGCAGTCACAGCTAAATCACCCGTGAGAAGGCCAAATGAGTTGGCTCTTACTCTTACTGCGACTCTAAATCTTGATATTTTTATACAGAGGAAAAGTCTGCTGAACTTAATGACAAATGTTTGTCTTGGTCATTTTGTGCAGCTATACAGAGAGGATTACAATTGTTGGAAGGCTCCATAACAAGCTTTGTACAGAACACTCAACATCAGCTTTTTGTAGCAAGTAGCCAATGTGATGTTGGAATGTGTCTGTTACACAAGCAGAGGAGTAATGTTTCCAGAAAATGGTTTTGTGGTGGGAACACTACAAGCGAGGATCTACGAAGAAACCAAACCCTTGTGTTATATCACCAGGAAAAGGGGGAAAAATGGAACATGTAGATCTAAGATATATGTAAATACTATTACATGTAAAACTTCAGAGTTTTACAAACTTTCCTGTCTAATCCCTATTTGTGTTTGTATTTATTATGGATCCAAGGCAGTAGCTAATCATCCTGGGGTCCATCAAAAGGAAGGCAGTTATATACAACTAAAAACATTTCATTACATTTCACAACAGATTTCACAACATATTAGGTGTGTGCCCTCAGGCCACTACTCTACTACCACATATCTACAACACAAAATCCATGTGTACGTGCGTGTAGGGTGCATATGTTATCATGTGTGTATGTGTGTATGCGTGTGTCTGTGTGTGTGTCTCTTAAGTACGAGGATGTGATTAAGGGTCCTCATCGTTTCCTATGGGGAAACTATAAAAGAAAATAGGTGTTTTTTGGATGATTTGGCCAGGAGTTTTTCTTTACCATGTGTTACAGATACAAGTATCCTGTGTGTATTTCTTTTCTCTCCTTCCTCCCCTCCTCACAGGTGGCAATCATCATTCCACAATCAGTCATCAATCAGAAGACACCTGGCTCCTTTTCCCTTACCCTTTCACATCCCCTTTCCCTTGGTTTAAAAACCCAGTCAGCTGTTTTCTCTGGAGCTTGATCTCTCTGTTTCGCTCTTTGCATGCAGAGAGATCTCTTTAGTTTTTATGCAACTACATGTCACGTTGTCTGTTATCCTGTGAGTGTTGTTTTGTTGCGGTGATTGACTGTTTGTTTGATGGTGGGAAAAGGGGGTACGAAGACAAGTCGCCAATGGGCACACACTATCTGGAGGTAAACCCCCCCCCCCCCCATTACCGTGTTTAAAAAAATAAACCTTGAGTGTTTGACGGTATAGTTAAGTTGTCTGTGGTTTTTGTTCTCACTGTTACTTTTTCAATGTTATTTGCGGGTCTCGTTGCCACCCCCCCCCCCTAGACTGCAGAGCCAAAGGGATTAGTAACACCATGTGACCTGACCACAATTTCATGAGGCTATTGAGCCCGAATATATTCCTTGTCAGTAACATTGCCAGGAAACACACTATACATGTCTACCACAGTAAGACTCATATGTCCATGCAACGGTGGTGAATAGAAGAGCTTAACAAGTGAAGTCTGAGTTTCTCACCCTGTTCCCTATTTTCTATTCACCTCAATGGGTAAATGAGAATCTGTAAAAACCAGATAGGTACCAGACACACACACACACACACACACACACACACACACACACACACACACACACACACACACACACACACACACACACACACACACACACACACACACACACACACACACACACACACACACACACACACACACACACACACACACACACACACACATTCTCTAATGGATCAAATTAGTTCACTGTCACATAAACCTGTTTCTTACTCCTCTCATCCTGTCGTTGTTTTCTCCTTTCTTTTCTTCTTTTTTTGTATTTTACACCTCGGCCTAGCTGCCGCCGGAAAGAGTAAGTGGGTAATTAGTTAAACTATATTCAGATGACTTGCTTTAATATAAGTTATTTATGCCATGCAATCTCTTTGCGGGAGATCTTTCAAAAAAATACAATTGTGCTTGGAAACCATGGCGACTGCAGCATAACCACATTTTCTGCCTAATCATGCCGAGAGCGACATCAAACATTGATTTGGGCAATTATGTGCTATGTTTACAACAAAAGCAAACAAGGTGGAAACGAAAGAGCGGGGGAACAGAGGGAACTAGCATGCCACTGTCACGCATCTCACTCTTTTAATGAGCCCTAATGGCACCTTTTTCCTCGTCATTCGAAACATCCTGCTTGTCTGCAGAGTTGAGCTAAACCTCGAGTCATACTATACGTTCACATATTCAAGTGGTTTCTCTATTTCATCTTGACATGCGCCTGGTTTGTGAAGGGGTGGAGGGATATCATTCAGTCTTGAGCTGTTCTGTTACCGTAGCTACGTAGATTTGCTTCGATATAGTTTCCTCTGGTGGCGAGGTTGATGCCATACAGTGGCTCTATCAGTATTTCAACTTATTTACTTGCCACCTTCTCAAACCCATTGGAGAAGGCCAGAAGCGCGGGACCTTGGACCTTTCACTCCAATACGTTTGGGAAGAAGGTGAGAAATAGGATGCAAGGAATCACAGAAAATGAATTTAGAGCCTGTCACACTGTGATGTTTGACTACGTATTTTTTAAGCTTTCCGCTTTGAGCTGGATGTGTCAATGTAAAATCTTTGAGCAGAATTACTATCTTACCTCAATTATCCACCGAATCCCTATGTTTTAAAACAGTGGAGGCTGCTGAGGGGAGGACAGCTCATATTAATGGCTGGAATGGAGGAAAATGTGTGTTTAATGTATTTGATACCATTCCACTGATTCCACTCCAGCCGTTACCACGAGCCCGTTCTCCCCAATTAAGGTGCCACCAACCTCCTGTGTTTGAAAGCTTTTGTTTTTATGGAAGCTGTTCTGCGCCATTTTCCTTACTTTTCCCCGCACGTGGGCCAGCCTCCTTGCAATTTGAGTTCAACCAATGAGCTTTATCCCCTCGCCATTTGAGTGACAGCTAGTGAGAGGCACGTCATGCAAACACAGCAGAGAGAGCAACGACGTGGTGCATACACAGAGTTTTTCAAAACCTTAAGAACACTAATATTGAGTTGAACCCTCCCCCCCAAAATATAAGTTGGAAAAAGATATGTACAGCAGTAGTTGTATAAGATTAGCTATGTCGAGAATACGGTATGTAAACGCTGAGTGTCAAAAAACATTAAGGACACCTTCCTAATACTAAGTTGTCGAAAGCATTCCACAGGGATGCTGGCCCATGTTTACTCCAGTTCTTTTCCCAGGGTGATGGACCATTCTTGATACACATGGGAAACTTTTGAGGGTGAAAAACCCAGCAGTGTTGCAGTTCTGATACAAACCGGTAAGCATGGCACCTACGACCATACCCTGTTCAAAGGCACTTAAATATTTTGTCTTGCCCATTCACCCACTGAATGGCACACATGCACAAGGCTTAATAAATGACTTAAATGTAATGTAATGTAATAATCCTTCTTTAACCGGTCTCCTCCGCTTCATTGCAGTCTTCGTGTCTGGTTTTGCGACCCCTCGGGCTCTTTGCAGTGGGTAAGATCTTTGTGGGCTATACTCAGCCTTGTCTCAGGGTAGTAAGTTGGTGGACTGATCATATCCCTCTAGTGGTGTGGGGGCTGTGCTTTGGCAAAGTGGGTGGAGTTATACCCTGCCTGGTTGGCCCTGTCCGGGGTTATTGTCGGACAGGGCCACAGTGTCGCCCGACCCTCCCCTGTCTCAGTCTCCAATATCTATGCTGCAGTAGTCTATTTGCCGGGGGGCTGAAGTCAGTCTTTCCTATCTGGTGTAATTCTACTGTCTCTTCTGGTGTCCTGTGGGAACTGAATTATACTCCCTCTAATTCCCCCATCTCACTCTCCCCCTCTCTTCCCTCCCAGAGGACCTGAGCCCTAGAACCATGCCTCAGGACTACCTTGCCTGATGACTCCTGGCTGTCCCAGTCCACCTGGTCGTGCTGCTGATCCAGTTTATGCTGCTTTATCTGTGGCTATGGAACCCTGACCTGTTCACCGGATGTGCTACCTTGTCTATGAACTTTTGAACATCTTGAAGAACGACCTTAAATGGCCATGTACTCTAATAATCCTGACCCGGCAAAGCCAGAAGAGGATTGGCCACCCCTCAGTGCCTAGTTCCTCTCTAGGTTTCTTCATAGGTTCCTGCCTTTCTAGGGAGTTTTTCCTAGCCACCGTGCTGCTGCATTGCTTGCTCTTTGGGGTTTTAGGCCTGGTTTCTGTAAGCACTTTGTGATATCTGCTGAAGTAAAAAGGGCTTTATAAATACATTTGATTGTTTGAGCTACACTGGTAGCAGGTGTTCATGATGTTTTGTACACTCAGTGTGTTGTAATAGATCATTTTCGGGGGCCACTTTTGGCTCATGAGCACTACTTTCAAAACTACTGGCTAAAAAGCATAAGAAAGTACCAGAGAATCTCTTTAAGGGTGATAGGAGACTCTCCTGATTAAAGACACTCCTGATCAGAGTGACTTTAACGACAGCTAATTACGTGTAACCTTTATAAAAGGCCCTCTTATTAGCATAATGTTTAGTTTGGATGGACTGATCAAGCTCCATTCAAACGAACGTCTGTCAAGTTCTTCAGTAGAGTGTAAACATAAATGTGTAAGCTCATTTAAGGACCTGTAGGTTAAGGCAGTTTTCTCTGTCAAGAGAAGCTTGTTGGTGTGTGTGCCTGTGTGCGTGCGTGCATGTTTGCATATGCATGTGTGTGTGTGTGTGTGGTAGTCATCACATCACACCACATTAACACGTGTCAACGGCAGTACCAGAACTAATGATGTTCCATCAACCAAACACAGTCAATTAAGTTATGCAAATAAGCACTAATTACAAATCCACACCCATCACACATCATTTAACCCCAATAGCCTCCCCCAAAAGGTATTATACGCTGAGCTTATATTGCATAAGAGTACGATTGGTTCCCTGTCTATATTACCCCCCACATTGATGGCTATATTCAATAGAGAGAGGGATGGGGGGTTAGAGAAAGAGAAAGACAGAGATCAAAATGGCCCTACTGCCATTAAAAAAACAATAATAATTTCCAATCTGTAGAAGACAGGCACAATGCAACCTGTTCACATCATGGATCGTTCGCCTAGACCAGAACAATTACTGTATAATTGGTTCATCAGACCAACTTGGATTAATCTGACTTTGAACTTGTATGCAGGCTATGTATAATGGGATCCAAACACTGGATGGTCAGACAATGATGTGCCACTGAAATTGATGCGACAGCAGCAAAAAAAAATCTACTAGGAACTAGATTTGTCAATAGATTTGTTTATGACTTGAGGGTAAGCCTTGCCCAAACCAGAATGGCCCATAGAGCAGGAGCCCATCTCCTGTTTCTGTAGCGTGCCTGAGGCGACTTGATCAGGATGCTAGTCTGTCACAAGCCTTGTACGAGGACCTGGGTCATATTCAATAGGCACCAAACTGAAGACAACAAACCGACACAGGGAGGGAATACCCAAACTTGTCCAATAAGTAAACGCTTGTTTTTGCTGTGTTTTGCTACGCTGTGCACTAATGAACATGGCAGCTTTTCATAGAAACATGACTTGGGCTAACGTCTATCTCATCAATCCGCTATTAAGCTTCAAGCCCTCTGTCTTCCCGGTTAAATGGGCTTTCACACAAGTAACTGGTAAGGTAAAGCTAACTGTTCACTAGAGCAGAGTGGACATCCCCTGTGTCTGTGGAGGCGGTAGATGGTAGGTCGATGATGGACACTGGTCGATGATCAGGGATAAGTGGAGCCAGTAAGGGCTTGTCCGGAGTCATGTCCTACAGCTGAGGATGTTTGATTACCTCCATGGAGGTGTGAACGGATGTTTGTGCAGTCTGTCTGTGTGTGCCTGTCTGTCTGTCGATCGGTTTCCTAACCCCTATCCAGACGCTGCCTCACCACATGGTTACGTTCCCAACTGATTGCCACTTTTTTTACGGAGCCTTTAAGAACAGTCCTGACTGATGTAAAGGGAAGACATACGGAAATGTGACTTTTTTGACCTGCTAACAGAGCTATGCAGCCAAGCTTCCTTTAGCACATGATGGAAACGTTTCTCTCTCTCTCTCGTTTCTCGTAGAGGATGAACACTGCCCCCCAAAGGTGTGTTCTTCATTACATGCAGTACATGACTTCCCATTCTCAGTGGTCCTTTTTCTCATTGATACATTCAACTTGGTGTTCATTAGCGCACACAGTAGAAAAGTGTTTTCGCAACGAAAATTCAAATCAGCATTTGGACCAGTTTAGGTAGTCGCTTCCTGTTTCAGTCTGATTTCTTCCACTTGGTGCTAGGGAATACAATCCTAGAAAACTTAGATTTTATTGTCTACTCTAACCAATTATGTCATTTGTGGCTACCTTGTTTTTTTCTCTCTAAGTGTTTCTTGTAGGTATGCATTTTCCCTTTTCAAGACAACTGATATGTAGGCTATAACCATGCAACAATACTAGCATAGTATTGTCTACTTACCGTTGTGTTGATTACAGAGCTGAACCCATGTCTACACAGCTTGCTTGCGCCCCAAAAGGCCCCATATTACTTACATAGTGCAGTACTTTTGACGAGGGCCCTTTAGGCAGTGATGTATTGGTTGAAATATATGTGGGTAAATGCTGATCGCTGGTCCGGATTAGAGAAGTAACACTCCCTATACTTTCAATGCTTTTATTCCCACAAAAGGTGTGTAAGCGCTTGGCAAAAATAAAAAGTGCGTAAATGGCGTTTAAATGCATTTACACTCCCCTACACCACTGTCCATAGGAACAGCTCGTAGGGCTCTGTACAACAGTAGTGCACTATATATTGGTAGTAGAGAGCCATTTGGTTTAGATGAAAGCTGAAGCTATTTATGTCTGCAGCTCCTCTAATTAGGGCTGTGGATGAATCCATAACCTCCCAATCTTGACCGCATGCTGGGGCTGTAATTTACTTAATCACTTGGAGAAACTGCAGTTGTTGTGATTCAATCGATACTACAAGTGTTTTTCCTCAGCAAAAGAAAGGAGGAGGATAAAGATTACCATAATTTTGAAAGAATAAAGCAAAGGAAATTGCCCAAAAATAGCTAGTTTGGAAGAAATGAAGACTACCTTTCACTGACAAAAATGCTGATTATCTTGATGACAGACATAGTTTACGCTGTCATTGTATTTAAGAATTTGTTCTTAATTGACTTGCCTAGTTAAAGAAAGGTTAAATAAAAACTAACAAAGACAGTTGTCACATTTTTACTCCTTTTATTCCCTTTCCTATTCTTTCATTTTGACTCCCTGTAGTCTCCTATTCTAGCAAGCCTAGCAAGCCTGGGGGGCTCTCTCTCTCTTTTATTCTGTGTGGAGAGAAACCTGCAGATTGAGGGCTTGTTCCTGTGAGTCATGTTCACTGCGCTCTATCTCCTTGTCTATCTTTCTCAATGTAGAAACTGAGTAGGGGTGTGTTAAAAAAAACACAGACAAGGGGTTTGGGGTGATAGGTGCAATAGTGAGTGCAAAATTCATTCTGGTTTAAAGGACCAGTGCAGTCAAAAATGTGATTTCCTGTGTTTTAATATATTTCCACACTATGAGGCTGGAATAATACTGTGAAATTTGGAAAATTATGATAATGCCCTTTTAGTGTAAGAGCTGTTTAAAAATACTCCCAGACATTTCAGCCCATTTTGGTGGGATGGAGCATTGGCCAGCCTTGTGACATCACCAATCAGTAAATTGGTTAATAAACCAATAAGAAAGATTAAATAAAAATAAGAAACCCCTCTGCCAATAATAGATAGTTGTCCGTTTTCCACTTCCCACTCAGACCACACCCAGACAGTCCTAGCAAGTTTCTTGCTTGAGAAATTAGAAGCTATTTTTGTTCATTTTTGACCATTTTATTTGAAAACAAAGATACTTAATTGTTACCCAGAAATTATTTCATATTGAGATAAAAACAGCTGTATTGGACCTTTAACCAGGCTATTGGGCTGGTGAGTTAAAGATGCCAAAAAAGAGAAATCATAAATTTGTCTTGAGAGACTGAGTTGCTTGGCGTTTCAGTGGTAAAAAAAAGGCCTGTCTTACACACAAAAAAAATGTATTACAATTTCTGGAGAAATCTCCACGGTATGAGACCATAGGATTTTGAACACTCATCGTAGCACTCAGATTGCAAACAAAACCCAGACCATATAAATATAATTCATTGAATATTTTTTTCTTCCCACAGGCCTTTGGTGCCCCAAAGCTTTTACACCTCTAGGTGTGCATTCCAAATGGAACCCTATTCCCTAGTCAATCAAGTAAATGTATTTTATAAAGCCCATTTTACAACAGCATTTGTCAAAAAGTGCTATACAGATGCCCAGCCTAAAACCCAAAAGAGCAAGCAATACAGATGTAGACACTTCTTAGCTTTCGGTTTTTGGTCCGAGAGCATGCAGCCGTGCTCTCCACGAGATCATGGAGACACTGACATAACATTGCCTCACCTTTCGAGACTTTGAAGTGATAGGGATAAGCTACCCTCAGCTTGGACATGTCACAAAGTTCAAAGGCCTAGACTGGACGTCTCCAACCAACTAAACCTCTTAATGTAGAGGAGGTACTCTCAGTGCGTCCCAAGTGGCACCATATTCCCTTTATAGTGCACTACTTTTGACCAGGGCTGTGGTCAAAAGAAGTGCACTATAAAGGGAATAAGGTTCCATTTGGGACCGACTGTCTGCTTTTCCTTTCAACCCAATACTCTCCCTCCCTCAACTTCAGAGAACAATTCAAAAGGAGAGAAGGAGAGAGTTTTGAAACCGTGAGTGCAGTATTTAATGTTAAATTCAAATAGTTTCTTGTTGATGTTGTTTTGTGTCTTCTCACTTTTGTTTATTGTTTATTTCACTTGCTTTGGCAATGTAAACATGTTTCCCAAGCCAATAAAGCCCATTTTAATTGAGAAAGAGAGAGAGAGAGAGAGAGAGAGAGAGAGAGAGAGAGAGAGAGAGAGAGAGAGAGACAGAAGGGATTTAAACCAACAGCAGTTTAAGTTCTTTGAGCCAATCTGTTGTGAGAGGCAGGTCTTGTGTTTTACATTTGTATTTTTTTGTGAGATGGAGGGATGATTTTTTTTCTCTCCGTCTTTGGAGAGTAGCTACAGTGTCAGTCCACTGACCTCTCTCTCTCTCAATTTAAATCAATTCAAAAGGCTTTATTGGCATGGGAAACATATGTTTACACTGAAAAAAGCAAGTCAAATAAACAATTAAAAATGAATAGTAAACTCAAAAAGGTTTCAAAGGAATAGAGACATTTCAATTGTCATATTATGGCTATATACAGTGTTATAATGATGTGCAGATAGTTAAAATACAAAAGGGAAAATATATAAACAAAGATGAGTAGTAAATACAGTGGTGTTTGTTCTTCTCTGGTTGCCCTTTACTCTCTCCCTCCCCTTCTCACCCTAAAGACGGTCTCTCGCTCTCGCTCTTGTTCTCGCTCTCTCTAAATTTCCATTTCAATTCAAGTGCTTTATTGGCATGGGAAAGATATATTTTACATTGCCAAAGCAAGTGAAATAGATCATTAACAAAAGTAATAAACAGTAAACATTACACAGTAAACATTAGACTCGCAAAAGTTCCCAAAGAATTAACACATTTCAAATGTCATATGTGCTGCAGACTTTTCTAGTGCCCTCGTCTATTTGTTGATATATATGTTGAAGAGGGTGGGGCTTAAGATGCATCCATATCTCACCCCAAAGCCTTGTGGAAATAAATGTGTTTTTTTTGCCAATTTTAACCGCACACTTGTTGTTTGTGTACATGGATTTTATAATGTTGTATGTTTTCCCCCCAACACCACTTTCCATCAATTTGTACAGAAGACCCTCATGCCAAATTGAGTCAAAAGCTTTTTTGAAATCAACAAAGCATGAGAAGACTTTGCCTTTGTTTGTCCATTAGGGTGTGCAGGGAGAATATGTGGTCTGTCGTACGGTAATTTGGGACTTGGCCACTAATCTTGCCAGTCACAGGGGAGGTGAGTGTCCATGGCTCTGACTGGGTAATTGGCCACAAACTGGTCAGGGATACATTTTTTACATTACATGTACATTACATTTAAGTCATTTAGCAGACGCTCTTATCCAGAGCGACTTACAAATTGGTGCATTCACCTTATGACATCCAGTGGAACAGTCACTTTACAATAGTGCATCTAAATCTTAAAGGGGGGTGAGAAGGATTACTTTATCCTATCCTAGGTATTCCTTAAAGAGGTGGGGTTTCAGGTGTCTCCGGAAGGTGGTGATTGACTCCGCTGTCCTGGTGTCGTGAGGGAGTTTGTTCCACCATTGGGGGGCCAGTGCAGCGAACAGTTTTGACTGGGCTGAGCGGGAACTGTACTTCCTCAGTGGTAGGGAGGCGAGCAGGCCAGAGGTGGATGAACGCAGTGCCCTTGTTTGGGTGTAGGGCCTGATCAGAGCCTGGAGGTACTGAGGTGCCGTTCCCCTCACAGCTCCGTAGGCAAGCACCATGGTCTTGTAGCGGATGCGAGCTTCAACTGGAAGCCAGTGGAGAGAGCGGAGGAGCGGAGTGACGTGAGAGAACTTGGGAAGGTTGAATACCAGACGGGCTGCGGCGTTCGGGCTGCGGCGTTCTGGATGAGTTGTAGGGGTTTAATGGCACAGGCAGGGAGCCCAGCCAACAGCGAGTTGCAGTAATCCAGACGGGAGATGACAAGTGCCTGGATTAGGACCTGCGCCGCTTCCTGTGTGAGGCAGGGTCGTACTCTGGGTCGTACTCTGCGGATGTTGTAGAGCATGAACCTACAGGGTGTTGTCCAGGATCACGCCAAGGTTCTTAGCGCTCTGGGAGGAGGACACAATGGAGTTGTCAATCGTGATGGCGAGATCATGGAACGGGCAGTCCTTCACCGGGAGGAAGAGCAGCTCCGTCTTGCTGAGGTTCAGCTTGAGGTGGTGATACATTACTGCCATCTTTGATTACTGTATACATTACTGCCTTCGATGATTACTGTATACATTACTGCCTTCGATGATTACTGTATACGTTACTGCCGTCTCTGATTAATGTATATATTACTGCTTTCACTGATTACTGTATACATTACTGCCTTCACTGATTACTGTATACATTACTGCTGTCTCTGATTACTGTATACATTACTGCCTTCACTGATTACTGTATACATTACTGCTTTCACTGATTACTGTATACATTACTGCCATCACTGATTACTGTATACATTACTGCTGTCTCTGATTACTGTATACATTACTGCCTTCACTGATTACTGTATACATTACTGCCTTCTCTGATTACTGTATACATTACTGCCTTCTCTGATTAGTGTATACATTACTGCAGTCTCTGATTACTGTATACATTACTGCCGTCTCTGATTACTGTATACATTACTGCCTTCTCTGATTAGTGTATACATTACTGCCTTCGATGATTACTGTATACATTACTGCCTTCGATGATTACTGTATACATTACTGCTGTCTCTGATTACTGTATACATTACTGCCTTCTCTGATTACTGTATACATTACTGCCTTCACTGATTACTGTATACATTACTGCTTTCACTGATTACTGTATACATTACTGCCTTCACTGATTACTGTATACATTACTGCCGTCTCTGATTACTGTATACGTTACTGCCGTCTCTGATTAATGTATATATTACTGCTTTCACTGATTACTGTATACATTACTGCCATCACTGATTACTGTATACATTACTGCTGTCTCTGATTACTGTATACATTACTGCCTTCACTGATTACTGTATACATTACTGCCTTCTCTGATTACTGTATACATTACTGCCGTCTCTGATTACTGTATACATTACTGCCTTCTCTGATTAGTGTATACATTACTGCCTTCTCTGATTAGTGTATACATTACTGCCGTCTCTGATTACTGTATACATTACTGCTGTCTCTGATTACTGTATACATTACTGCCTTCTCTGATTACTGTATACATTACTGCCGTCTCTGATTACTGTATACATTACTGCCGTCTCTGATTTTTTAAAATTATATATATTTTAAATTGAACTAGACAAGTAAGTTAAGAACAAATTCTTCTTTCACTACATTTGACCAGAGCCCTATGGGAAGGGAATATGGTGCCATTTGGGAGGAAGCCAAAGACTGGAGTGTTGGTGAGCCTGTATTGTATGTGAGCAAATGAGGAGAAGGAAATAGAGCTGTTCGAAGATGGTGAAAGCATAAAAATAGAAAATAGAATTCTGTTTCTATATTGGTGAAAGTGCACTGCTGGTCAACTAAAAACACAAGTTATTCCTTTATTTTTCTTCCACAGCCTGGTTGGCAGACAACATTTGAAAATCTTTGTATGCATCACCACTCACACAGAAAACTCACTAAAGATGTGGAACTTTTCACTCAAACTCACAACATTTCTGTCTCAGTCGCATCCACTTAGTGAATCGATGCAAACACATATTTAATTGTTTTTTGGATGATTGATCTGGGTTTTCTGCAAGCCTTTTTTTTCGACAAGCCTCTTAATTTTACCCCCAGCAGTACAGTCAATGAACAATAAGACATCTTATCCAACAAAGAAACCCTGGCAGTGGTCTCCTCTGTCCTCTTTTAAAAAATCTATTAAAATTGAGTTAACATGAATGACAACCATGGATCAATGGCGGCAATTTTATAAAACCATGCAACTTTCCTTCAGATTGCAGTGAAGTATTGATTCAAACTAGTTTAAAGTAAATCTTTTTTTTAAATCTATCTAAAAAAATGTCATTATACATCTCTGAAAATAGAATAAAGTTAACTAAAGTATGTAAAGCCACACATTGATTTAATGCGCAGTATGCCCTATTCATCATAAAATATGACAGTATAATTATTTGTTACGGACTTATAAGAGAAGTGTTTTAAATCATCATGTCAATAGCTCAGTCCATTGAGTCTGACCATAGGTAGGCACACACACACACACACACACACACACACACACACACACACACACACACACACACACACACACACACACACACACACACACACACACACACACACACACACACACACACACACACACACACACACACACACACACACACACACACACACACACACCTCTTAGACAAGGCTAAGGGATCATCCATAATAAAGTCTCTCTGCAGGTGTCTATACCCTGGCAGGGGTTTTCACTCCCGCAGGAGCGATCAATATCTTCCAACAACAGCTACCTCGGACCCCGAGACACTCCACACAAACTGTTTTTCATATACAGGATATTATTAGACAGCCACAGTGAAATGTCAAGATCTTTAAAAGGTAAATATCTCTCAAATGTCACCTGGAGTGTTTCCAAAATTACTTTTCTCCTCATTGTCAAGATCAGGGCTGACATTAAGAATGAATGATTTTTCTGCCATGGGTGATTTCTCAGAGTCATTTGTTTCTGTCGTGTTTTCGCTGATCATTGTGGTGTGGTTGTTTGCATTCTAATGGCTGTTGTGTAGCAGGAGAGAAGGGCCACTGTTTGACTGTTATGCTTGTGGGGGCTTTGAGATGGCTTTGAACTCAAACACTATGTGGCAGCGGAGATCACAGACAGTGGATGGAAAATAGGCAATACCTAAGGGTAACTACCGCAGTGGTTATTACACGTACTGTAGGCTATAGGTTGGTGTAGGTGGTGGTTTAGGATAGGGTTGACCGACATGCCTGGATTAGGTCTTGAATTCATCCCCTGATGTATGTACTTGTACTTATATGGAACTAGAATTAAACTTGAACTTGTGTCTGGCCATGTGAGACTAGGAAAGCTATACATACAGCTCAAAGCCGGTCCTGTACCAGTATTGTTATACCATCGAACCAAGCCGAGCTGGGGTGGCCTGCTTACATATCCACCATAGCAGCTGGAACGTTCTGGAAAGGACAATATGAAAAGAAAATGGTTTGGGTCATCACAGTACTGTGAAAAGGGTATTGGACTGGCACCGGTAGGTTAGCCTGGATCATAGGGAAACAAACAAATATATACAAAAATCTACTGGGAAAGTAGCTCTGCCTTGTGTTAGTGTTTCATCCAGTTTCCAGAGTAATCAAAAGATCAGAGGAAATGTGCCTTTCACACTCAATATCATCTCAAATATCAACCACTGTCACGTAGATTTGTTTTTCCCATCACAGATAATGTCTATTTTTAAGTTGTTTGTTGTTTGTTTGTTTTTCGCAACTGAAACATCTGTTTTGGTCTCCCGTGTGACAGAGCTTGGCACAGAGCGAGGAAGGCAGCGGCGGCTTCACCAGGCAGAGTCTCCTCTTCGCCAACCCTGGAATTGTGGGTAATGATGAGGCTCCCATGGGAGATGTGGATGTGGCACTGTACCAGCGGTTCTGATGATGTCACAGCATCGGGAGGAACACAAACAATTAACGCTTGAAAGGTTTGATGGAAGCCAAAAAACAAGGAAACCATGGTTATAGCTTTTGCAGGGTTTCTCAACCGCTCATTTTATGATTTGAAAAGAATATGACAGAGATGAATAATTGATGAATCATTTTTTTGTGTGTTGATTATTACTGTATGCTCCCTTCAGATTTAGACTACAGCTCTTCACTGTTCACTCCACAGCAATGTAGTATTACTCTTGCGAAAAGAGATCTTCTGGCAGTATTTTTTTAAAGATTGCTAAATTAGTGTAGTGGCCAGCTATTACTTGTTGTAATCATGGTCAAATTATCGACCAAGGGGCCCCCATTGTTTTTTTGTTGTTTATCACTCTCACTCATATATCATATTAAAAACTGCAAACATTGCTCTCAAAATTTCACTTAGGGCCTCCAAAAGGCTAGATGTGTGGGTATGGATGTGGGTTTTTTTGTGTTTTTTGTGGCCCCCAGCCCCATCAAAGTTGCCCATCCCTGCCCTATATTGAAGGATACACTACTTTTTGACAAGAGCGCTATGGGCCCTGGTCAAAAGTTCTGCACAATAAGGGTGTCATTTGAGACGCAGCCCTAGACTATAGACAAAAAACACATTCCATCTTTGCATCAGTCTCCTTCAGATAAGTAAGCCAGTAATCCACACAAACCCTCAAGTTATGTGAAAAGGGGAGGGAATAAGAGCAAAACAGTGGAAAGCCATTAGACATTTAATAATTTCCCTCCAGACGTGATTGAGCTGGATCGGCTGAGAGTTCAAAACACTCTGGACGGGAGGCAGTCATCCATCTTGACTGATTATGTCATTTAGATGTAATTGCAAGCCCCTCGGGATCACTTCTCCACATATGCAGGCAGCGTGCACACAGACCCACACACACAAACAGCATATTGCATTGCACTCACTCACTGGCTATTACATTTCTGTTTACCCTCACAAAGAAAGTAAAATGTCCCATGCACATCCGCCGACTGCTCCGTTTCATGGGTAATCAAATTAGAGTTGGTTTTCGATACATCACTGACAAATTGTTTATTAAACAAAAGGGGTTCGGTTGCTATATAAATGACAGCGATTCAGTGGGGAGCAGGAGGCATAAACCTTGCCCTGGTGTGTGTGTGTGTGTGTGTGTGTGTGTGTGTGTGTGTGTGTGTGTGTGTGTGTGTGTGTGTGTGTGTGTGTGTGTGTGTGTGTGTGTGTGTGTGTGTGTGTGTGTGTGTGTGTGTGTGTGTGTGTGTGTGTGTGTGTGTGTGTGTGTGTGCGTGTGTGCGTGCGTGCGTGCGTGCGTGTGTGTGTAGGGGATTTTTGTATTTATACATTTTGGTATTGACGCCCCCCCTTGAGTTGTGCCGTGGCAGAGATCTTTGTGGGCTATACTCGGCCTTGTCTCAGGATGGTAAGTTGGTGGTTGAAGATATCCCTCTGGTGGTGTGGGGGCTGTGCTTTGGCAAAGTGGGTGGGGTTATATCCTTCCTGTTTGGCCCTGTCCGGGGGTGTCATCGGATGGGGCCACAGTGTCTCCTGACCCTTCCTGTCTCAGCCTCCAGTATTTATGCTGCAGTAGTTTATTTGTCGGGTGGCTAGGGTCAGTTTGTTATATCTGGAGTACTTCTCCTGTCCTATCCGGTGTCCTGTGTGAATTTAAGTATGCTCTCTCTAATTCTCCCTGTCTCTCTTTCTTTCTCTCTCTCGGAGGACCTGAGCCCTAGGACCATGCCTCAGGACTACCTGACATGATGACTCCTTGCTGTCCCCAGTCCACCTGGCCATGCTGCTGCTCCAGTTTCAGGTTTCTTCCTAGGTTTTGGCCTTTCTAGGGAGTTTTTCCTAGCCACTGTGCTTCTACACCTGCATTGCTTGATGTTTGGGTTTTAGGCTGGGTTTCTGTACAGCACTTTGAGATATCAGCTGATGTACGAAGGGCTATATAAATACATTTGATTTGATTTATTTATTTGTATTTGACCCCTTTTTCTCCCAATTTCCATCTTGTCTCATCGCTGCAACACCCCAACGGGCTTGGGAGGCAAAAGTCAAGTCATGTGTCCTCCGAAAACATAATCTGCCAAACCGGGCTTCTTAACACACGCCCACTTAATCCGGAAGCCAGGCGCACCAATGTGTTTAGGGAAACACCGTTCAACTGACGACCGAAGTCAGCCTGCAGGCGCCTGGCCTGCCACAAGGAGTCGCTAGAGTATAATGAGCAATGTAACGCCCCCCCTGCCAAACCCTCCCCTAACCCAGACGACGCTGGGCCAATTGTGCGCCGCCCTATGGGACTCCCGATCAAGGCCAGTTGTGACCCATGCTTGGATCGATCCCAGGTCTGGAGTGACACCTCTAGCACTGCTGCGCCACTCGGGAGGCAGGGCAAGATATTTTTTTATATACAGTACTGTACCACAATAGTGTATAATCAAAGAAAATCCCATATCATGGATCTTTTTCATGATGTCCTACATTGTAAATGTGAAATAATTGAATTTGTCAATACTAGGTTACAGCTGAGAAAACAACTTTTAACAACAAAAGTTTTGGTTTAAATAGTTTTCACAATGGTTATCCCTAGCTCTCTTCTACTTACAAGGAAGTGTATAGGTCACGCCCTGGTTCAATGACCACGCTATTGTCCACTGCTTGAGTCAGCGTCACCTGTCAATAATCGTGTGGAAAATGCCTTTAGAATGTGATCAGATGCTCCATGTATTCTCTAACCTATGACCTTTTCAGATGGAAAACCTTTCACTGCATTCCAAATGGTACCCTATTCCCTATAGAAGTGTAGTAATTGACCAGGACCACCCTGCTTTGTTTTGTCTCTATAGTAAAGAGATACAGTGCATTCGGATTCAGACCCCTTCATTTTTTGAATGAAGTTGGCAGTGCATGTCAGAGCAAAAAGCAAGCCATGAGGTCCAAGGAATTGTCTGTAGAGCTCCAAGACAGGATTGTGTTGAGGCACAGATCTGGGGAAGGATACCAAAACATTTCTGCAGCAGTGAAGGTCCCCAAGAACACAGTGGCCTCCATCATTCTTAAATGGAAGAAGTTTGGAACCACCAATACTCTTCCTAGATGCTGGGCACCTAGCCAAACTGAGGGGAGAAGGGCCTTTTGTCAGGGACATAACCAAGAACCCGATGGTCACTCTGACAGAGCTCCAGAGTTAATCTGTGGAGATGGGAGAATCTTCCAGAAGGACAACCATCTCTGCAGTGCTCCACCAATCAGGTCTTTGTGGAAGAGTGGCCAGACAGAAGTCACTCGTAAGTAGTTGGCCTGAATGCTAAGCGTCACGTGTGGAGGAAACCTGGCACCGCTCATCACCTGGCCCTACGGTGAAGCATGGTTGTGGCAGCATCATGCTGTGGGGATGTTTATCAGTTGCAGGGACTCAGAGACTAGTCAGGATTGAGGGAAAGTACAGAGAGATCCTTGATGAAAACCTGCTCCAAAAAGCTCAGGATCTCAGACTGGGACGAAGGTTCACTTTCCAACAGGACATTGACCCTAAGCACACAGGCTTCGGAGAGACCTGAAAATAGCTGTGCAGCGACGCTCCCCATCCAAACTGACAGAGCTTGAGAGGATCTGCCAGGAAGAATGGGAGAAACTCCCTAAATTCAGGGGTATGAAGCTTGTAGCGTCATACCCAAGAAGACTCCAGGCTATAATTGCTGCCAAAGGTGCTTCAACAAAGTACTTAGTAATGGGTCTGAATACTTATGTAAATGTTATATTCCAGATTTTTTATTTGACTAAATTTGCAAACATTTCTAAAAAAACTGTTTTTGGTTTATCCTTATTGGGTATTGTGTGTAGATTGATAAGAGAAAAAAAACATTTAATCAATTTTAGAATAAGGCTGTAAGGTAACAAAATGTAGAAAAAGGAAGGGGTCTGAATAATTTCCGAATGCACTGTACGTAGGCTACCATTTAGGAATCTGAGTTGTGTAACATTAGACCAAGGATGCAAACCAAATGGCACCCTATTCATTATACAGTGCACTACTTTTGACTACATAGGGAATAGCGTGCTTTTTGGGACACAGACCAAGGCTAAACTGTCAACCTGCCTCTGTCAGCGCCATGTTACATCATTGCACCATTTTGCTAAGTGATACAGCAGCTATGCCAGAGACTGAGAATATTATTTTAGTGTATGTGTGTGACGAGTGTGTGTGTGCTTGCGTGTGGGTGTGCGTGCGCCTGCCTGCCTGAGGCCGTGTGTGTGTATGTGGTCTGGTGTGGTCTGCAGGGATGTGATGTGATGCACATTTTTAATAATAGTACATTAGACCTGTAGTGGAACAGACCCTTCTTCTCTGCTAATCTGCTGGAAATTGAGTCTGATGGCCCGTGAATCATATTGTGATTGCATGTCTGTGTCAAAATTAGGCTGTTCTGAGGGCAAAAGGGGGTGCAATTCAGTATTAGGAAGGTTTTCCTCATGTTTTGTGTACAGTAGATCATTATATGGATAATTCCACACGATATCACCAGGAGTGGGGTGTGGGGGTGGGGGGTCTACAGTTGGGGCTATGGCATATAATAACAGTATCTACTGCATACAGATAGACCAACATTTTGTCATAAATAGTAAAGAGAGCAGGTCCCAATACTAAGCCCTGCGGTACACATTTCTATTTTCCAGGATACTAGACTTCACACATTGTGTCCTGTCTGACAGATAATTCTCAAACCACTTGCAAGAAAACTGATCCAGGCCTATTTCAGTCAACCTTTGAATGGGAATGTGGTCAACAGTGTCGGAGGCCTTGGAAAGCTCTAGAAATAAGGCAGCACAATGATTTTTATGATCTAAGCAATTTAACAAATCATGTAAAAATAGCATAGCAGGGAGAAGTAAAAAAAGTTCCAGGGATTCTAAAACTTTGGAAAGGTAAAATAATCTGGAAATTGGATGGTATTTATCTAATTCAGATGATCTCTTCCTTTAGGGATAACAACAGAAACAATTGAGCCCTGGTCAAAAGTAGTTCACTAAATAGGGAATTGGGTGCTATTTGGGGTGAACCCATTGAATCTCCCACTGGGATGACCAGCAGACCAGCACTCTCTCTCTCTGTTATCCTTCTCTTTGCACTCAGAGTAAAACATCATCCCTCTGCCCCACTTGTATCTCCATTGTTTGTGCAGTCTCTCCCTTTTTCTCTTTCTCTTGTTCTCTTGTTCTCTTTTTCTCCTCTGTCTGTCTGTCTGTCTGTCTGTCTGTCTGTCTGTCTGTCTGTCTGTCTGTCTGTCTGTCTGTCTGTCTGTCTGTCTGTCTGTCTGTCTGTCTGTCTGTCTGTCTGTCTGTCTGTCTGTCTGTCTGTCTGTCTGTCTGTCTGTCTGTCTGTCTGTCTGTCTGTCTGTCTGTCTGTCTGTCTGTCTCTCTCTCTCTCTCTTCATCTCTCTTCATCTCTCCCTTCTCTCTCTTTATCTCCCCCCTCTCTTCTATAGTTTTCTTCCTCTACCTATTCTCAGATGCTAACCAAAATTAAAAACGGCCCCCAATGGAACATAATACAAGACAATTATACAGTGTTTCAGTGTACAGTGACCATAAAGCAAGCAGCTATGTGAATCATGCTAATGATTGTAAAATAACATAATCACAGATGCCAAGAATGCAAAGGAAGTCACTGGGAGAGGATGGTGTGATAAAATCCTCACAAAATCCAACCACGTCTCAACCAGCCTCCACATTTTACAATC
Organism: Oncorhynchus gorbuscha; assembly: GCF_021184085.1. Classification (NCBI taxonomy): domain Eukaryota; kingdom Metazoa; phylum Chordata; class Actinopteri; order Salmoniformes; family Salmonidae; genus Oncorhynchus; species Oncorhynchus gorbuscha. The sequence goes on along the minus strand of NC_060195.1, from coordinate 51,522,553 downwards.
ACCGTTGCGGAATGATGATGAACAAGCAATAAACCTGCTAACCTTGAACACTTCTCACTCCCCAAAGCAGAAGGCTATAACTCCTTCTGTCTCTCCTACACATCCTAGATGAGTATCATAACCATTACCCATATGTTCCACTGTAGAGCAGTGGCAGAATCACCTCATTTCTGACTTTGCGAGGTTGTATTATGCATGTGTTTTACTGCTGGTCTAAATGAGTGTGTTGGTGTTACAGAACATCTTTACTGGCTTCCATCCTGTTTACATCGTCCACATACACAGACAACACTTTTTTGATGAGGCTCATAGCAGGACAGTGGCATTGCAACTGCTACTCTGTGTCCATGTGAAAACTGAGTAGGTGTAACATGGAATTAAGCATAGAACCCATATACTGTAGGTGCATTTCAGAATCTCAATCAAAAACACAACTTATTCTTGTATTTGATTATTTCCTATTGTCGAGAAGGAACCTGCAAGTAAGCATTTTGCTGTACGGTGTATGCCATACAACTAATAAAAAAACTTTAACTTGAAACTTCATATCGGTGACTATCCCTTGGAGTGCAAAGTTAGACAAGGTGGGTCAAGTGAGGAGCACAGTGCCCTCCTATGGTCATCAGCTTTCCCCAATCACTGCTCTGTCATTTAATAAACACATGAGCAGCTGGTTTGCTGGTGCAGCAGAGTGTGGGTGTTTGTGTGTCAAGTGTGTGTGTGTGTGTGTGTGTGTGTGTGTGTGTGTGTGTGTGTGTGTGTGTGTGTGTGTGTGTGTGTGTGTGTGTGTGTGTGTGTGTGTGTGTGTGTGTGTGTGTGTGTGTGTGTGTGTGTGTGTGTGTGTGTGTGTGTGTGTGTGTGTGTGTGTGTGTGATGGGGGTTGTTGTCATGGCTACCTGCTTCCTGCGCTCCCCTTCAGCTCCAGATGGGCCAGGTTTATTGGAAACAGAGTCGTAGAGGTTGCCAGGCCCTATCTGGAGGCCCTCAGGGGCCAAATTAGGGCTCCCCAAGGGCCACATTAGAGCCTGTTAACTAAGTTAGATGGAGAAATGGACCAAGGGAGCTGACTGACAGACCGGGGCTCAGACACAGACTGCATCCTAAATGGCACCCTATTCCCTATATAGTGCACTGCCAGACTCGATCAGGGTGCCATTTGGGGCAGCCTCAGACTCATCTCAGGGCTATAGTCTCTATTCTCTCCTCTGCCTTTTGTTTGCCTACTGATCGGGAGATAACAGCCAGTTCCTGACAATGGCTTTTCAGGTAGGATGTATTTTGGGAAAAATGGCTGAGGAAAGATGGTTAATGTATTCCAGTATTTCAACGCAAAGGGAGGTAGGGTATTGTATTATGAGTTATGGGAGATGGGTTTGCTACTTCTTCCAAGAACAGTCCTTGCAAATTAATATGTGATGTTTCTTTTCAGAATTTCCACAGACAAGTTGGTGTGTGTTTGTGTGTGGATGTCTGTGTGTGCCTGTTTGTGTGGCTGTGTGTGTGTGTGTCTTTAAACCTGAATCATCTTCACACAACAAGATTGGGTTAGCCTGTTGAACTGAAGCCTAGAGAACATTTCTGCTATATTTTTGCCACATTCGTGATACCCATCCAAGTATTTTCTATTTCTTTACATGCAAATCAACAAGGGTAGAGGTCAGGCAGTGAGGAGGTTTTCATATTGTAATTCAACCATAAAGACTGGGGCATGTACTTCCTGCCCCTCTGTCTCCCCGCCCCTTAGGTATGATTGACAGGCCTGTTGACAACCCATATACGCTCCAGATGAGGCCTGCTCACTGTCCCTCACACTCCCCTCCATCAGACGCACCACAGGGAACGATCATAAATCACCTACACACGAACACACACACAAATACACACACACAATACACACACACACACAATCACAGTCCACATTCTTCAAGCCACTGGAGACTCTTGATCATCTGACATGGACGTTTAAGATCCCCGTATAAAGGCCAGGTTTCAAACCCCCAGGGTATGGTGACTTTTGCTCATAGGGCTCATAAAACTATTTTAAAATGAAAAATCTATATCCATTCTATGACCAATAAGCACACTATATACTCAATTCACATCACAAATAGCACGGATAGTGTGGTTAGTATGAGTATTCGAACACAGCTTTATAAGCTCATACTGAGGGTGCATCTCAAAAGTGTTGAGTCATTTCATGTCCTACCCTCTATGAGTGACAACAGACAAGGAAAGAAAACCATGAAAGTCTTGCGCAACTCTCCGGGCTGCAATTTCACGAACGACAAGTGGAAGTAGACAGGAGCAAGCTCACAGATTCTGCTTTAAAATGAAATGTCATTGAATCCACAACGTACCCTATGTCAAAAATCAGAATGGGGTTGAGAGTAGATTTGATTGGATTTGTTGTGCTTGTCTCATTCAGGTAATTCAGTGATGCTCAGAGTTAGCTTTTTCCAATGCCATCACGTAATCAAGAAACATCTAACTTTATCAGCAATGATCCACAGCAGCAAGCAGAAGAGCTTGTGAGCACAGGCTCAAGGTTACCCACACAAGACCTATTCAGGCCTTTTCAGACACCTATGCCATTTGAACAAAGGATACCTGTTCAAATCCCTGTGCAATCTCCTATACCGTTTGAATATAGAAACCTGTTCAAAAACCAACCCAGGTGCCTGTAAAATACGAACCTCAACAGCCTGCCAGAAATCAACAGGCGATTCAACCAGGGAAACCGCCTGTGCAGGGCCGAGTGAAGTTTGAGCAGTGTCTGTGACCAGTGTAGCGGTCCAGTACAGGCAGGACGTGGTTCGCGTGGAGGTCAAGCAGGATTTCCTAGGGAACGGTCAGTTGATCCAAACATCTGATCTGACCCTGGGAGGCTGTGCATCCAGAGTAAAAAAACAACAACTTTTACCCCTTTTTCTCCCCAATTTTGTGGTATCCAATTGGTAGTTACAATCTTGTCTCATTGCTGCAACTCCCATAAGGACTCGGGAGAGGCAAAGGTCGAGAGCCGTAAGTCCTCTGAAACACAACCCAACCAAGCCGCACTGCTTCTTGACACAATGCCCACTTAACCCGGAAGTCAGCCACACCAATGTGTCGGAGGAAACACCGTACACCTGGCGACCGTGTCAGCATGCACTGCGCCCGGCCTGCCACAGGAGTCGCTAGTGCACGATGGCACAAGGACATCCCTGAACCCTAAGTGCCTTAGACCACTGTGCCACTCTGGAAGCACCATGCATCCACAGAGTTTGACCATGCTGACCAGAGGCTGCTGTTTGAGACTGAGCTGCTAGGATATAGGAGCATGCTAATGGTATGCTAAAGGTATGTTTGGGCCTGTGTGTATGGGGGAATTCTCTTCCATTATTGTTGCAAGCTACAAAAGAACACATGAATTTATTTAGTTTGGAATGAGAAATGGAACAGAACATCTGTAGATTCCAGAGTCACTGTCTTCGTACAAGGAAGTGTGGATTGTATTAATGCTTAGTGGTGTTGTAGTACAATATGTAGTGCTGGAAAGTGACTTTGTTTTCTTTAGATAACAGAGGATGTACTCATCTATATCTGTACCCTTATCTACACACCATCACCAGTTTAAGGCACTCCCATTGTAAGAACAAATTATGCTGAGGTTGGAGTTGAATGCCATTATCAAAGGTAAGTACTTTTATTTCATTCTCACTTTTCAAATGTTTTCCATATCATGCTCTAATGAACACAACCCTGGCTTTGGCTGTAAAACATTTGTATCCATCAGGAAGCACAATGTAATGCCAGTAAACCAGTAATGCTCTGAAGCCTACCTTGGTTCCCTTTGTCTCCACCAAGGTTGCAGAGCAGCAGCTGGTCTTTTCGCTCAGGCTCATGACAGGTGGGTATAGAACATAGGTGAGACCACACCTTTAAAGTTGACCTCTGCCATTTTGGATTATAGAGTACCATTGTATCAGTCATAATACCCATAAAACCTAGCGGTCAAACAGGGAAATGGTTCCAATCATTTTCCCCATAGGGCATTTGTATGTAGGCTTACTCTGCCATGACATTTTGATAACGTGTAAATCTCTCTAGGACAGTCACTTTAATGAATATATTCTCCTGTATTTACCCCCCCCCCCAAAAAAATGCCAATTAGCTGCTAATGTGGCTTTCATAAAGCACTACAAATGCCATGATGATCTGGACGAGACTGCCAAATCAAGGCAAAGGTAAGCATCTCTGGATTAACTATCTAATGATAGCCTAATGTAGTAATGAATAAATTGGCTAAATCTCTTTATATTGACACTTCTTTGTACTGTCTTGTGCAAGTTTGAAATTGACACAATACCTGTTAGCAAAGGTGTCAGCTAGAGATGACATGCAGGACCTTGCAGGGATTCGTAGTTTTGCATGATGTCTACATTGATGCTAATTCGCATTTTAGAATCTGAGAGTAAATAGAGCAGAATATATTTACAAAAGTAACCTTGTTTTTAAGTGTTTCTAAAATCCCCTATGGGAAAATGAATGGTGGAAAACAACTAGAACCATTTCCCTGTTTGACTGCTAGGTTTTATGGGTATTATGACACCTCCATTGTGAGGCTCTATTGCTGCTTTAGCTTTTCTTCTCTTACAGATGACTGGCAATTTGTGAGGCCCTCCAGTGTCTACTTTCTGGGGCATGTCATGAGCATTGAAGCCTCCATTATCCAAGCCCACCACACAACTCTCCATGTCTACATGGACAGCTGTGTGGATACGCTGGCCCCGAAACCTAGATATTCCTTTATTGAGAACCATGGGTGCGTGAGCGGTGCATGTGTGTTCCCCTTCCAGCTTACCGTACTTCTGTATATTGTGAATGTAAATTCAACTTTGTTTTTATTTCACCCCATCAGGTGTCTTACTAATGCTAGACATACAGGCTCCAAGTCCAACTTCCTGCAGCAAACCCAGGATGACAACCTCTAGTTTCAGCTTGAGGACTTCAGGTTCCACCACGATGAGAGGAGCTCTGTGAGTAATAATACATTCACCTGAAGGCTATTTTATTTTTAGTCTGTATGTACTGTACTCACTTGTCTTGTTCATTAGGCAATAAATGGAGGAAAACAAACAGGTGGAATACCTGGACTTGTCCAATAAGAAACAATGACTTTGATTTTCTGCTGTTTACTCTAATGAACACAACCCTGTACAAGTAATATCTCTCCTACCATCCTAAAGATGTACATCACATGTCATCTGAGAGTGTAATGGATCCGAGGTGTAGCTGGTGTAGAGAGTCAGGCGCAGGACAGAAGATATGAGTAATTAAACATACTTTAATCAAAATGTAAAATACACAAAGTAACAAATACACATACACATGACAGACCCAAATCACAAAACGAAGGGTCCAGGACGTCCTCCACCGGCACCCAGCATCTCTCCTCCGGACAGTACCCTTCCCACTCTACGAGGTACTGAAGGCCCCTCACCCAACACCTCGAGTCCAGGATAGCTCGAACGGCATACGCCGGGGCCCACTTGATGTCCAGAGGGGGCAGAGGAACATCCCTCACCTCAGCTTCCTGGAGTGGACCTGCCACCACCGGCCTGAGGAGAGACACATGGAACGAGGGATTAATACGATAATCTCGGGGAAGCTGTAACCTGTAACATACCTCGTTCAGTCTTCTCAGGACTTTAAATGTCCCCACAAACCGCGGATCCAGCTTCCGGCAGGGCAGGCGGAGGGGCAGGTTTCGGGTCGAGAGCCAGACCCAGTTCCCCGGTTAGCCCAGTTCCCCTTTTTGCCGCCTCACGGTGCACATGGGCAGAGTCTCAGGTCTCCTTCGAGCGCGTGAACCGTTAGTTCACCACAGGAGCTTCAATCTGACTCTGATGCCACGGTCCCAGAACCGGCTGATACCCCAGTATGCACTGGAAAGGAGAGAGGTTAGTGGAGGAGTGGCGGAGTGAGTTTTGTGCTATCTCTGCCCAGGGGATGAACACCGCCCACTCCCCCCGGGCCGGTCTTGGCAATATGACCGCAGAAACATACCCACATCCTGGTTGACTCTCTCCACCTGCCCGTTACTCTCGGAGTGGAAGGAATACCTAGGATAGGATAAGTAATCCCTCTCACCCCCCCCCCCCTTTAAGATTTAGATGCACTATTGTAAAGTGACTGTTCCACTGGATGTCATAAGGTGAATGCACCAATTTGTAAGTCGCTCTGGATAAGAGCGTCTGCTAAATGACTTAAATGTAAATGTAAATGTAAATGTAAATGAGTGAAAACCTGAGGTGAGGTTGACAGAGACCCCCAGACGTTCCATGAACGCTCTCCAGACCCTGGACACGAACTGGGGACCTCGATCAGAGACTATGTCCTTAGGCACCCCGTAGTGCCGGACAGGGCCTACGCAGTCTGTAGGGCCGTAGGGAGACCGGGCAAAGGGAGGAGACAGCAGGACTTAGAAAACCGATCCACAATGACCAGGATCGTGGTGTTGCCTTGTGAGGGAGGAAGTCCACCGACAGGTGCGACCACGGCCGTTATGGAATAGGTAGGGGTTGTAATTTCCCTCTGGGCAGGTGCCTGGTAGCCTTGCACTGGGCGCACACCGAGCCGGAGGAAACATAAACCCTCACGTCCTTGGCCAAGGTGGGCCACCAGTACTTCCCACTAAGGCAACGCACCGTCCGCCCGATGCTAGGATGACCAGAAGAGGGTGACGTATGGGCCCAATAGATCAAACGGTCGTGGACAGTAGACGGAACGTACAGGCGGACGGATGGACAGGTCCACCAGCTGGTCCAATGTGAGTGTGGTGTCTCTGCAGGCCAACTTCCGACGGACGTCCTCACGCAGACTGCACCTGTAGTGATCGATCAGGGCCATTGTCGTTCCCATCCTGCACTGGCGGCCAGGGTCCGGAAGTCCAATACGAAATCCTGCGCGCTCCTCGTCCCCTGCCTCAGGTGGAACAGACATTCACCTGCCGCTCGACCCTCAGGTGGGTGGTCGAACACTGCCCGAAAACGGCGGGTGAACTCTGCGTAATGATCCAACGCCGCATCTCCCTCACACCATACGGCGTTGGCCCACTCCAGGGCTTTGCCTGAGAGGCAGGAGTCGAGAGCGGACACACTCTCACGCCCCGAAGGAGCCAGGTGGACGGTCGTCAGGTAGAGCTACAGCTATAGTAAAAAACCCTGGCTTCCGGCAGCCGTCCCATCATACTCCCTCAGGAGCCCGAGTCAAATCCCGCTGGGACCAGGGGAAAGAGGGATAGACAGTGGGACCTGTTGTAGGGGAGCTGGTGGAGGCGCTGAAAAACCTCCTCCTCTCTCCAAACGATCCATAGTCTGCAGCACGTGATCCATGGCAGTGCCCAGACATTGCAACATGGTCACGTGCTGCTGAACCCGCTATTCCACTGGAACAGGGAGAGCGTCTGCTCCTGCTGACTCCATTCTTCGGGTGAGTGATTCTGTAATGGGTCCTAGGTCTAGCTGGTGTAGAGAGTCAGGTGCAGGACAGCAGATATGAGTAATTAAACACACTTTGCTCAAAATGGAAAATACACAAAGTAACAAATACATGTACACCATGACAGACCAAAATTACAAATAAGCAATCACTCACAAAAACCATGTGGGAACAGAGGGTTAAATAATGAACAAATGATTGTGGGTTTGAAAAAAGTGTGTAAAACAAAGACAAAACAAATGGAAAATGAAAAGTGGATCGGCGGTAGCTAGAAAGCCGGTGACGTCGATCCCTGAACAAGGAGAGGGACCGACTTCGGCGGAAGTCGCGACAGGGAGCAATGTCGACCTCGGCTTCCATTGACTCAGAACACATGGCTTGCTAGTTTATTACAGAGGCAAACCGGTTTGTCTCTGGGGATTGAGTTTATACTGCACACAACTATAATTCTGCAAACCTGGATGTTTATATATTGGATTTGTATAGAACTAGGACCCAAAGCTATACATGGTTTTAATTTTTTTGCATTTTCTGAAGACCCCAGGCCTTGTTTTCTTTCCTCTAAGGTGGGTTTCAGCAGGTGGGGATGACCTGGTGTGTGGCTGCTGTGACTCCAACTGTGGCCTGAGAAAGGGGAGGAGTCTGCTGACTGACATTGTATTCTACCAGAGTAATCTTTGGAGTTTATGATTTGACCATCAGTGCTGGTGGTGGTTTTCTATCAAGTGGAGTCTAGCTTGCATCTCTTCCCCATCCAATTGTGTACACTGACTGATTACTGTTTCACAACAGATAGATGGGAATGCGGATGCTGCCCTCAGTCCCATCTTAGTTCAGGACTCTGACTGGCTACAGATGAATGAGTTCCCTGAGGAGCAGGCGTCTCAACTAGAGGTCAACTACCAGAGCACAACAGGTGACTGACTTTTGTGCTGGGTGAAGTTGTTCACTAGGGCACACCTTAAGGAAACATCTAGCAATGGTGAGTAAAAATCTGTGTTCTTATTGGGCATGTTAAGATACCTCCCTATTTCAAAATGTTTTCCACTAACTGAAGCTTTGAGAAACTACATTTGGACAGACATCCTGTATTACTTAGTTTATAATGATGTTGTATTGTATTCTGAGTGAAATCATTTAACTTCCTTCCTCTGGCGTGTCTCTCATTGGGATACTGCTGTCTGATGTGGGAGTGGTCTCGCTCACTGCACTGGCGACATTGCTGTATTTGAGGCTACGCAAGACCCACAGGCAGCAACCAGATTACACTACTGAGTTTGGGTTATCCAAAAGTTACGTTACTGATTTACAATTGGACAGTAACTCACTAGTAACTAGTAACTCACTGAGAAAGCACAAGCGTTTCGCTACACTCGCATTAACATCTGCTAACCATGTGTATGTGACAAATACAATTAGATTTAATTTGATTTGACTACTTTCACATTTACTTTACCAAATCCCTTACATAAACTGTATTCAAAGTTGCCATGACCATTACAAAACAGTTACATTCTGACCCAAGGATTGCCTACTGTAGGCTAGCCTGGTTAAAACAGACTGAAACAGACTCACTGTTTCAGAGCACGATGTTCAGTCTGGTTTAACCAGGCTAAGGCCAGCCCTGATCCCAGTCCTCACTATTACATTGTGGTTTGATGAAAAACATGCCGTCTGGTGTTTCATGTTCGGCGCTGTCATCACACACAGCTGTGGTATGAAAGTATGTGTATATGGCCGTTGCATACCAATGTCATGGAGCGATATATATTCAACGATCTGGGTGCAATAACAATGTTCTGCTTGAAAGACATGTGACAGGTCTTTGATGTGTGGCTGCCCTCTGGGTCATGTATCCTGTTAGGCAAAATGGCTGATACACTACCAATCAAATACCCAGCCGGCAGGCACGAACATGCGTGTAGCACACCCAAAACACACACAACCGCCAGCCACACGGGAACAAACACCCAATTAAAGTGGGGCCTTACATATTACTGTAAAAATTGCTCACAGTATTGCTTTTATGGTCTTTTTAATCATCTCTATTATCTTCCAAGGCTGGTAAGCAACAGTTCATGATAAGCACTGTGTTTCATGAATTCACCGCCGCTGGTACTGTAAGAAAGATGGCAACCACTAGAAGGAAAACCCATCTTGTTGGACTATCATTTATTATTTAACCAGGCAAGTCAGTTAAGAACAAATTCTTATTTACAATGACAGTCTAGGAACAGTGCGTTAACTGCCTTGTTTGGGGACATATTTTTACCTTGTCAGCTCGGGGATTTGATCTAGTAACCTTCCGGTTACTGGCCCAACACTCTGACGACTAGGCTACCTGCCACCCCAGGAATTTTAGCTCTAAATTGTAGTACACTAATAAAAACAATGGAATTACTCTTCATGTCAGTCCATTTTAAGATTAACCAGGCAAGCCTAGACTAACCCTGTGACCATGTTAGTTTGGTAATGGTCATGGCAATTTTGAAAATATGGTTCTGTAGGAAGTGCTTTTGTGAAGTAAAAGTGTATGGGCTGGGTTCAATCCATATAGCGGAAGTACAGCGTGATTGAAACGTAAAGGCAATGTTCCCGCCTTAGTGGAGACCGCATTCACAGTAACCGCTGCATGTCGGCTCAATCGTAAATTACTTTAACATTTATATTGCGCAATCAGTAATACTTCCGCAATACAGATTGAATCCACAAATCTAGCAGGCTCCTGATCTGGATCAGGGACAAGCCTTGTGTAAATTGCATCCAGAAAAGTGAGCATATGGCCGGTGTTGTACGGACCCAGTGTGGCATTGTGATGGAGGATGTGCCTCTCTCATGGTCAAACCGTGGTTAATCACATGATCAACAAGTGTTGCCCTAATCTCATCAGAGATGGCTCTCCTTCCTTTTCTTCTTTGTCCTCGTCCTCTTCTTCCTCTTCCTCTCCCTCCTACTCCTCTTGCTCTCTGTCCATTGTTGGCATCCATTGTTCAAAACAGGTCACCTGAAATTTGACCTATTTATAGGCCTATAATACAGTAAAGCAGTGATTGGTTAGTGATCAGTTAAGCTATTAGTGTTTGCACATGTGAGGAGTGTGTGTGACCTGGTGAATAAGTGTAGCATCTTGATTGGTTGTGTTTGGAAAAGGAAAGTAAGTCACTTCCTGTTAGATTTTTGTGTTTTAGGTAGAGAATTGTGTGTAGTGTTTTGAAAAAAGTGTTTTATGCAATTGACAACTGAGTCAAACTCTGAGAAATAGCTTATGGTTTTGGATATTTGGTGTGTAGTTTTGCACTTTGAGTGAGAGCTTTCAAAAATCGTGTGACATGAAAAGATTTTGTGTGTAAGCAGTTGGAAAAAACTGTAAATAAATGGGCTCACTAGCCAATAAATTACATTAACCAAATAACCGGTTGTATTACAGGTCTTCTTCAACTGCAGTCATGCTGCACATCATATCAATGTGATTCCTGAGATGTTTACTCTCCACACTTTAGCCCTAGTTGTCGTCCTGAGGCGTAGTGTGGTTGAGACATAGGATGTGAATCTGCAAGTTGCTGTCAGTAGGAAGGATTCTTTCCAAACAAAGGATAGTTAACATCAAGCGGTCATGGATGGCTTTGAACATGAATGGGAAAACAAAATAGCACAATAGCATCAATTGACCCGAGGATGCAAAACCAAAAAAAGATCACAGAAATTCTTGCAGCTCCCTTTGGGGATGTTTTTGGGGGTTATGAGGTGTGGTTCTTTAGGGCAGTCACCCCTCTTCCTTCCATTGGGAGGGACAGTGACCTTATAGCAGGCAAAGGTTGAAGGTTGCCCCGCAGCCTTTCTCTCTTCCTAGCACACACAAATGCGCACACATGCACACACATACACACACATACGTACACATCAAGCAAATATACACAAGAACACATGCATGCACGCACATGAACGCACACACACACACACACACACACACACACACACACACACACACACACACACACACACACACACACACACACACACACACACACACACACACACACACACACACACACACACACACACACACACACACACACACACACGGATGGATGAAAGGGACTAGAACATTAGGAGACTGATTATCAGACAGACAGACAGACAGATTTACTGGAAGATACAGAGACAGGATAGCTCGCCATCCCTCTATTTACTCAACACAAAATACTCCATTCTGGAGACAATATCAATTTCCTCTAGACGAAGAAATGAAAACAAGCCAAATTACAGTAAAGACAGATTGAGGGGAACCTGTTTTTGCAGAATGATCTCCGGGAAGAACTCTTATCAACTTATTTAAAACCGTTCTTTCTTTCTTTTCTTTTTTCTACCAATAGACTAGGCTGCTTTAACCACAACTTCTGACACACATTCCCATCTGTTTGTGATGCTCTAAAAGAGGTTAGTGGTAGCATGTCATCAGCATATTAGCGAAAGACTAAATAAGAGAGAATGAATGAGGGGCTCTCCCTCACTGAAGCCCATTAAGGCGGGATAAGAGATCCTTAATTGTGTCCTGTGAGTCTGGATCTGAAGAGGCTAATTAGATCCCCTTCCTCCATTATCAACCCCGTTTTCTTTTTCTTCCTTAACCAGGATCTTAGTTAACAGGGTTCATTATGAGCCATGGATGGAAATCGTCGGAAGAGATCGTTTGACAGAGGTTGCTCTCTCTCTCGTCTCTAACCCAGAGCAACATGTCACAGTGTACTCTCTTAGTTTATACACCTAGATCAGCAGCATATAACCTCAATTGTATAGCTTACAGCCTTGCTAGTTTTCTTATATCTTTGTTATTGGGTATGTTCCAGGTTGTCTTTATGGCAGTTGGGCTGCACATAGTATGATCAGATCCCCCAAATGCCAAATCGATGACATGCCATACATATGTTCCTTGTATTTCAATTGGACAGTAAATCTATCATCACAGACTTCAGCTGAAGACAGAAGAAGAACCTATTTCTTGCAAGACTATTTTCCTGTGATTCCCTATATCAGCTGTGCTAACACAAGGTGGAGGCCTCTCACACTCCTCCAAACCAGCGTAACGATACAAATAGATGGTCGGCCCATGGAACTGTTTGCAACAGGGAATTTAACACAGATATCTCTTACTGTGGAGCAGATGGATTTCTCCTCTGACAAAGCAGAAATCCATCCCAAAGCAAACATGGCACCTTGCCTCCATCCTCTATGAGTAGAAACTCTACCAAAAGCACTGTTTGTCTTACTTTTACTGTGGTTTTATGTGGTATTAGACACTGGTCAAAAGTCTGCAATTGTCTTTCCTTTGGTGGATTAAAGTGTAGCAAATGTTCCTTTGATGCCAGGTGTGTGTGCGAGTGCATGCATGTATGTGTGTGTGCGTCTGTGTACGGTGCAGTAATACACCGAGTGTGTATTGGGGAGATAGGAGGAAGGCAGATTATAGGAAACTTATCTCTGAGCCCCGTTTTGAGATGGGAGCTAAAGAGCGTTCCTCCCTGGAGTAGCAAAAAATGTGCAATTGCTCAACGTTTATGAATCCTAATATACCAATATTGTTCATGTCCAGTAGAGTGTGACCTTAAATCCTGATTGGCATATAGGAAACGGCATCAAGCCAGCATAACAACGCATTCCTTATCATTTAAATGAGGATGAACCGGCAACCTGAAAAAATAAAGCAGATTTCTATCTTGCGGCACCAATGTGATAAACGCTCCCATCGGGTTTGAGTGAAGGAAGCCGTCAGCACTTCTTTTTTGGTTTTCCTTTGCTACACAGAGAAATGGAATCCTGTTTTTCTTTGTCCTCCTGGGTTTCAGCCCCAAGGGAGGTGTGTGTGTGTGTGTGTGTGTGTGTGTGTGTGTGTGTGTGTGTGTGTGTGTGTGTGTGTGTGTGTGTGTGTGTGTGTGTGTGTGTGTGTGTGTGTGTGTGTGTGTGTGTGTGTGTGTGTGTGTGTGTGTGTGCGTGTGTGCGTGTGTGAGAGAGAGAGTCGTTGCGTGTGGTTGTACACGTGAGTGTGTGTGTGTGTGTCTATGTCACAGGTTAGAGAATTCACCTTTTAGCAAAATGTCCATTCCTGCTTTGCTGGTATATCTTTCACCAGTTGATAAATCTATGACCTTGCTGAAAGACCCAGGTATGAAAACAGGATTTTCCTTGGTTACACCCTCTAAAACTGTCTGTTCCTCATAATCCCCAGCCACAACTTCCATCTGTCAATCAATCAATACAATGTTAAAAGATAATTTTTACATCAGCAGTTGTCACAAATTGCTTTACAGTAACCCGGCCTGGACCCAACGAAAGCATCCTGGCTCTATGCATTTTACTGGTTTGTGACCCACTGACACCGCCCCCAGTTAGAGGGGAATCAAGCAGGCCAAGAGTTGACACACACAGGAACTTTATTTAAACACACTGAGGAGGATAAACATGGGGATTATTCTGTAAAGGAACAGAGACAGAGATTATGAATATAATACACAGGATATAAATACACTGCATTGATATGTGTAGAGTGCAAAAGAATGGGAATAGTTATGCATGAAGGAATGATAATAAATAGAACAACTAGAGCAAAGGACTGTTTCTAATAGCCATGTATTACAGAGTAACAAAAGTCACAAATGGTACTCATGCTAACAATACACATGTTACCTAATGACATTCAAAGAACACAGTGAAGCTACATCCAAATAGGCAACATCAATGGCAAAAAGAGCTAATCTCTATTTGTAGCACATACAGTGCCTTCAGAAAGGATTCCCCCCTTGACTTTTCACACATTTGTTGTGTTACAGCCTGAATGTTTTTAGGGGGTAGATCATCTTTAATATTCCAGACAGATTGGGGCTTCCATCAAGGTAATTGTCTGCATCATTTCCAATCCACCATATATTTGTTGGGTAAATGTACAGCACCAGTCAGAAGTTCAGACACACCTACTCATTCAAGGGTTTTTCTTTATTTTTACTATTTTCTACATTGTAGACTAATAGTGAAGACATCAAAACTATGAAATAACACATATGGAAACATGTAGTAACCAAAAAAATTGTAAACAAATCTAAATATATTTTAGATTTTGGAGTAGCCACTCTTTGCATGGATGACAGCTTTGCACACTCTTGGAATTCTCTCAACCAGCTTCATAATATTTTTCCAACAGTCTTGAAGGAGTTCCCACATAGGCCGAGCACTTGTTGGCTGCTTTTCCTTCATTCTGCGGTCCAACTCATCCAAAATATTTATTTATTTATTCTATTTTATTTCACCTTTATTTAACCAGGTAGGCAAGTTGAGAACAAGTTCTCATTTACAATTGCGACCTGGCCAAGATAAAGCAAAGCAGTTCGACAGATACAACGACACAGAGTTACACATGGAGTAAGACAAACATACAGTCAATAATACAGTATAAACAAGTCTATATACAATGTGAGCAAATTAGGTGAGAAGGGAGGTAAAGGCAAAAAAGGCCATGGTGGCAAAGTAAATACAATATAGCAAGTAAAACACTGGAATGGTAGTTTTGCAATGGAAGAATGTGCAAAGTAGAAATAAAAATAATGGGGTGCAAAGGAGCAAAATAAATAAATAAATTAAATACAGTTGGGAAAGAGGTAGTTGTTTGGGCTAAATTATAGGTGGGCTATGTACAGGTGCAGTAATCTGTGAGCTGCTCTGACAGTTGGTGCTTAAAGCTAGTGAGGGAGATAAGTGTTTCCAGTTTCAGAGATTTTTGTAGTTCGTTCCAGTCATTGGCAGCAGAGAACTGGAAGGAGAGGCGGCCAAAGAAAGAATTGGTTTTGTGGGTGACTAGAGAGATATACCTGCTGGAGCGTGTGCTACAGGTGGGAGATGCTATGGTGACCAGCGAGCTGAGATAAGGGGTACTTTACCTAGCAGGGTCTTGTAGATGACATGGAGCCAGTGGGTTTGGCGACGAGTATGAAGCGAGGGCCAGCCAACGAGAGCGTACAGGTCGCAATGGTGGGTAGTATATGGGGCTTTGGTGACAAAACGGATTGCACTGTGATAGACTGCATCCAATTTGTTGAGTAGGGTATTGGAGGCTATTTTGTAAATGACATCGCCAAAGTCGAGGATTGGTAGGATGGTCAGTTTTACAAGGGTATGTTTGGCAGCATGAGTGAAGGATGCTTTGTTGCGAAATAGGAAGCCAATTCTAGATTTAACTTTGGATTGGAGATGTTTGATGTGAGTCTGGAAGGAGAGTTTACAGTCTAACCAGACACCTAAGTATTTGTAGTTGTCCACATATTCTAAGTCAGAGCCGTCCAGAGTAGTGATGTTGGACAGGCGGGTACGTGCAGGTAGCGATCGGTTGAAGAGCATGCATTTAGTTTTACTTGTATTTAAGAGCAATTGGAGGCCACGGAAGGAGAGTTGTATGGCATTGAAGCTTGCCTGGAGGGTTGTTAACACAGTGTCCAAAGAAGGGCCAGAAGTATACAGAATGGTGTCGTCTGCGTAGATGTGGATCAGAGACTCACCAGCAGCAAGATTGACCTCATTGATGTATATAGAGAAGAGAGTCGGTCCAAGAATTGAACCCTGTGGCACCCCCATAGAGACTGCCAGAGGTCCGGACAGCAGACCCTCCGATTTGACACACTGAACTCTATCAGAGAAGTAGTTGGTAAACCAGGCGAGGCAATCATTTGAAAAACCAAGGCTGTCGAGTCTGCCGATGAGGATGTGGTGATTGACAGAGTCGAAAGCCTTGGCCAGATCAATGAATACGGCTGCACAGTAATGGTTCTTATCGATGGCGGTTAAGATATTGTTTAGGACCTTGAGCGTGGCTGAGGTGCACCCACGACCAGCTCTGAAACCAGATTGCATAGCAGAGAAGGTATGGTGAGATTCGAAATGGTCGGTAATCTGTTTGTTGACTAGGCTTTCGAAAACCTTAGAAAGGCAGGGTAGGATATATATAGGTCTGTAGCAGTTTGGGTCAAGAGTGTCCCCCCCTTTGAAGAGGGGGATGACCGCAGCTGCTTTCCAATCTTTGGGAATCTCAGACGACACGAAAGAGAGGTTGAACAGGCTAGTAATAGGTGGCAACAATTTCGGCAGATCATTTTAGAAAGAAAGGGTCCAGATTGTCTAGCCCGGCTGATTTGTAGGGGTCCAGATTTTGCAGCTCTTTCAGAACATCAGCTGAACGGATTTGGGAGAAGGAGAAATGGGGAAGGCTTGGGCGAGTTGCTGTTGGGGGTGCAGTGCTGTTGACCGGGGTAGGAGTAGCCAGGTGGAAAGCTTGGCCAGCCGTAGAAAAATGCTTATTGAAATTCTCAATTATGGTGGATTTATCAGTGGTGACAGTGTTTCCTATCTTCAGTGCAGTGGGCAGCTGGGAGGATGTGTTCTTATTCTCCATGGACTTTACAGTGTCCCAGAACTTTTTTGAGTTAGTGTTGCAGGAAGCAAATTTCTGCTTGAAAAAGCTAGCCTTGGCTTTTCTAACTGCCTGTGTATAATGGTTTCTTGCTTCCCTGAACAGCTGCATATCACGGGGGCTGTTCGATGCTAATGCAGAACGCCATAGGATGTTTTTGTGTTGGTTTAGGGCAGTCAGGTCTGGGGAGGACCAAGGGCTATATCTGTTCCTGGTTCTAAATTTCTTGAATGGGGCATGTTTGTTTAAGATGGTTAGGACGGCATTTAAAAAAAATATCCAGGTATCCTCTACTGACGGGATGAGATCAATATCCTTCCAGGATACCCCAGCCAGGTCGATTAGAAAGGCCTGCTCGCTGAAGTGTTTCAGGGAGCGTTTTTACAGTGATGAGTGGAGGTCGTTTGACCGCTGACCCATTATGGATGCAGGCAATGAGGCAGTGATTGCTGAGATCTTGGTTGAAGACAGCAGAGGTGTATTTAGAGGGGAAAGTGGTTAGGATGATATCTATGAGGGTGCCTGTGTTTAAGGCTTTGGGGAGGTACCTGGTAGGTTCATTGATAATTTGTGTGAGATTGAGGGCATCAAGTTTAGATTGTAGGATGGCTGGGGTGTTAAGCATGTTCCAGTGTAGGTCGCCTAGCAGCACGAGCTCTGAAGATAGATGGGGGGCAATCAGTTCACATATGGTGTCCAGAGCACAGCTGGGGGCAGAGGGTGGTCTATAGCAGGCGGCAACGGTGAGAGACTTGTTTTTAGAGAGGTGGATTTTTAAAAGTAGAAGTTGTTTGGGTACAAACCTGGATAGTAGGACAGAACTCTGCAGGCTATCTTTGCAGTAGAATGCAACACCGCCTCCTTTGGCAGTTCTATCTTGTCTGAAAATGTTGTAGTTTGGAATTAAAATTTCTGAATTTTTGGTGGTCTTCCTAAGCCAAGATTCAGACACAGCTAGAACATCCGGGTTGGCAGAGTGTGCTAAAGCAGAGAATAGAACAAACTTAGGGAGGAGGCTTCTAATGTTAACATGCATGAAACCAAGGCTATTACGGTTACAAAAGTCATCAAAAGAGAGCGCCTGGGGAATAGGAGTGGGGCTAGGCACTGCAGGGCCTGGATTCACCTCTACATCGCCAGAGGAACATAGGAGGAGTAGAATAAGGGTGCGGCTAAAAGCAATAAGAATTGGTTGTCTAGAACGTCTGGAACAGAGAGTAAAAGGAGGTTTCTGGGGGCGATAAAAATAGCATCAAGGTATAATGTACAGACAAAGGTATGGTAGGATGTGAATACAGTGGAGGTAAAACTAGGTATTGAGTGATGGAGAGATATTGTCTCTAGAAACATCTTTGAAACCAGGAGATGTCATTGCATGTGTGGGTGGTGGAACTAATAGGTTGGATAAGGTATAATGAGCAGGAAATCATCTCAATTGGGTTGAGGTCAGGTGATTGTGGAGGCCAGGTCATCTGATACAGCACTTCATCACTCTCCTTCTTGGTCAAATAGCCCTTACACAGCCTGCAGGTGTGTTTTGGTCAATGTCCTGTTTTAAAACAAATGATAGTACCAATAAGCGCAAACCAGATGGGATGGCGCATCGCTGCAGAATGCTGTGGTAGCCATGCTGGTTAAGTGTGCCTTGAATTCAAAATAAATCACAGACAGAGTCACCAGCAAGGCACTCCCACACCATCACCCCTCCTCCTCCATGCTTCAGATCATCCGTTCACATACTCCACATCTCACAAAGACACGGCGGTTGAAACCAAAAGTCTCTAATTTAGGTTTCCACTGGTCTAATGCCCATTGCTCATGTTTCTTAGCCCAAGCAAGTGTCTTATTCTTATTGGTGTCCTTTATTAGTGATTTCTTTGTAGCAATTCGACCATGAAGGCCTGATTCATGTAAACTTCTCTGAACAGTTGATGTTGAGATGTGTCAGTTACTTGAACTCTGTGAAGCATTTATTTGGGCTGCAATGTGAGGTGCAGTTAACTCTAATGAAACTGGTATATATTTTTATTTATCACAATTTTCTTGAACCAATTTTGGTCTTTTATGAAAGACAAGTTCCTTACTTTTCCCCCCTTCCACTTGCCTCTTCCATTTTTGTAGTAATGCTGCAATTAGTTTGTTGTAATTTTGGTTAGAGCATACATTTCCATATGTCTATGTGTAACGGTTTTCCTCCCCTGAAGGAGAGGAGGACCAAAATGCAGCGTGGTTAGTGTTCAACATATTTAATAATGACAATAACCGTGAACACTACAAAATACAAAACATTTACATTTAAGTCATTACATTTAAGTCATTTAGCAGACGCTCTTATCCAGAGCGACTTACAAATTGGTGCATTCACCTTATGACATCCAGTGGAACAGTCACTTTACAATAGTGCATCTAAATCTTAAAGGGGGGGTGAGAGGGATTACTTATCCTATCCTAGGTATTCCTTAAAGAGGTGGGGTTTCAGGTGTCTCCGGAAGGTGGTGATTGACTCCGCTGTCCTGGCGTCGTGAGGGAGTTTGTTCCACCATTGGGGGGCCAGAGCAGCGAACAGTTTTGACTGGGCTGAGCGGGAGCTGTACTTCCTCAGTGTTAGGGAGGCGAGCAGGCCAGAGGTGGATGAACGCAGTGCCCTTGTTTGGGTGTAGGGCCTGATCAGAGCCTGGAGGTACTGAGGTGCCGTTCCCCTCACAGCTCCGTAGGCAAGCACCATGGTCTTGTAGCGGATGCGAGCTTCAACTGGAAGCCAGTGGAGAGAACGGAGGAGCGGGGTGACGTGAGAGAACTTGGGAAGGTTGAACACCAGACGGGCTGCGGCGTTCTGGATGAGTTGAAGGGGTTTAATGGCACAGGCAGGGAGCCCAGCCAACAGCGAGTTGCAGTAATCCAGACGGGAGATGACAAGTGCCTGGATTAGGACCTGCGCCGCTTCCTGTGTGAGGCAGGGTCGTACTCTACGGATGTTGTAGAGCATGAACCTACAGGAATGGGCCACCGCCTTGATGTTGGTTGAGAACGACAGGGTGTTGTCCAGGATCACGCCAAGGTTCTTAGCGCTCTGGGAGGAGGACACAATGGAGTTGTCAACCGTGATGGCGAGATCATGGAACGGGCAGTCCTTCCCCGGGAGGAAGAGCAGCTCCGTCTTGCCGAGGTTCAGCTTGAGGTGGTGATCCGTCATCCACACTGATATGTCTGCCAGACATGTAGAGATGCGATTCGCCACCTGGTCATCAGAAGGGGGAAAGGAGAAGATTAATTGTGTGTCGTCTGCATAGCAATGATAGGAGAGACCATGTGAGGTTATGACAGAGCCAAGTGACTTGGTGTATAGCGAGAATAGGAGAGGGCCTAGAACAGAGTCCTGGGGGACACCAGTGGTGAGAGCGCGTGGTGAGGAGACAGATTCTCGCCACGCCACCTGGTAGGAGCAACCTGTCAGGTAGGACGCAATCCAAGCGTGGGCCACGCCGGAGATGCCCAACTCGGAGAGGGTGGAGAGGAGGATCTGATGGTTCACAGTATTGGAAGGCAGCCGATAGATCTAGAAGGATGAGAGCAGAGGAGAGAGAGTTAGCTTTAGCAGTGCGGAGCGCCTCCGTGATACAGAGGAGAGCAGTCTCAGTGGAATGACTAGTCTTGAAACCTGACTGATTTGGATCAAGAAGGTCATTCAGAGAGAGATAGCGGGAGAGCTGGCCAAGGACGGCACGTTCAAGAGTTTTGGAGAGAAAAGAAAGAAGGGATACTGGTCTGTAGTTGTTGACATCGGAGGGATCGAGTGTAGGTTTTCAGAAGGGGTGCAACTCTCGCTCTCTTGAAGACGGAAGGGACGTAGCCAGCGGTCAGGGATGAGTTGATGAGCGAGGTGAGGTAAGGGAGAAGGTCTCCGGAAATGGTCTGGAGAAGAGAGGGGATAGGGTCAAGCGGGCAGGTTGTTGGGCGGCCGGCCGTCACAAGACGCGAGATTTCATCTGGAGAGAGAGGGGAGAAGGTCAGAGCACAGGGTAGGGCAGTGTGAGCAGAACCAGCGGTGTCGTTTGACTTAGCAAACGAGGATCGGATGTCGTCGACCTTCTTTTCAAAATGGTTGACGAAGTCATCTGCAGAGAGGGAGGAGGGGGGAGGAGAGGATTCAGGAGGGAGGAGAAGGTGGCAAAGAGCTTCCTAGGGTTAGAGGCAGATGCTTGGAATTTAGAGTGGTAGAAAGTGGCTTTAGCAGCAGAGACAGAGGAGGAAAATGTAGAGAGGAGGGAGTGAAAGGATGCCAGGTCCGCAGGGAGGCGAGTTTTCCTCCATTTCCGCTCGGCTGCCCGGAGCCCTGTTCTGTGAGCTCGCAATGAGTCATCGAGCCACGGAGCGGGAGGGAGGACCAAGCCGGCCTGGAGGATAGGGGACATAGAGAGTCAAAGGATGCAGAGAGGGAGGAGAGGAGGGTTGAGGAGGCAGAATCAGGAGATAGGTTGGAGAAGGTTTGAGCAGAGGGAAGAGATGATAGGATGGAAGAGGAGAGAGTAGCGGGGGAGAGAGAGCGAAGGTTGGGACGGCGCGATACCATCCGAGTAGGGGCAGTGTGGGAGGTGTTGGATGAGAGCGAGAGGGAAAAGGATACAAGGTAGTGGTCGGAGACTTGGAGGGGAGTTGCAATGAGGTTAGTGGAAGAACAGCATCTAGTAAAGATGAGGTCGAGCGTATTGCCTGCCTTGTGAGTAGGGGGAAGGTGAGAGGGTGAGGTCAAAAGAGGAGAGGAGTGGAAAGAAGGAGGCAGAGAGGAATGAGTCAAAGGTAGACGTGGGGAGGTTAAAGTCGCCCAGAACTGTGAGAGGTGAGCCATCCTCAGGAAAGGAGCTTATCAAGGCATCAAGCTCATTGATGAACTCTCCGAGGGAACCTGGAGGGCGATAAATGATAAGGATGTTAAGCTTGAAAGGGCTGGTAACTGTGACAGCATGGAAGTCAAAGGAGGCGATAGACAGATGGGTAAGGGGAGAAAGAGAGAATGACCACTTGGGAGAGATGAGGATCCCGATGCCACCACCCCGCTGACCAGAAGCTCTCGGGGTGTGCGAGAACACGTGGGCGGACGAAGAGAGAGCAGTAGGAGTAGCAGTGTTGTCTGTGGTGATCCATGTTTCCGTCAGTGCCAAGAAGTCGAGGGACTGGAGGGAGGCATAGGCTGAGATGAACTCTGCCTTGTTGGTCGCAGATCGGCAGTTCCAGAGGCTACCGGAGACCTGGAACTCCACGTGGGTCGTGCGCCCTGGGACCACCAGATTAGGGTGGCCGCGGCCACGCGGTGTGGAGCGTTTGTATGGTCTGTGCAGAGAGGAGAGAACAGGGATAGACAGACACATAGTTGACAGGCTACAGAAGAGGCTACGCTAATGCAAAGGAGATTGGAATGACAAGTGGACTACACGTCTCGAATGTTCAGAAAGTTAAGCTTACGTAGCAAGAACCTTATTGACTAAAATGATTAAAATGATACAGTACTGCTGAAGTAGGCTAGCTGGCAGTGGGTGCGTTGTTGACACTACACTAATCAAGTCGTTCCGTTGAGTGTAATAGTTTCGACAGTGCTGCTATTCGGGGGCTAGCTGGCTAGCTAGTAGTGTTGTTTACGTTACGTTGCGTTAAAAGAACGACAATAGCTGGCTAGCTAACCTAGAAAATCGCTCTAGACTACACAATTATCTTTGATACAAAGACGGCTATGTAGCTAGCTACGATCAAACAAATCAAACCGTTGTACTGTAATGAAATGAAATGAAAATGTGATACTACCTGTGAATGCGACCGGGTTGTTGAGTGGGGAAGTTCTATTTGGTATACGTTGGCTAGCTGTTGGCTAGCTAGCAGAGTCTCCTACATTAAGGACGACAAATAGCTGGCTAGCTAACCTCGGTAAATTAAGATAATCACTCTAAGACTACACAGCAAAGACAGCTATGTAGCTAGCTAACACTACACTAATCAAGTCATTCAGTTGAGTGTAATAGTTTCTCCAGTGCAGCTAATCAGTGGACGTTAGCTAGCTGGCTAGTGAAGACTACGTTAGGACGGCGAAATACGATAATTACGCAATTATCTTTGATACAAAGACGGCTATGTAGCTAGCTAAGAAGAAATTGCTAAGATTAGACAAATCAAACCGTTGTGCTATAATGAAATGTAATGAAAAAGTTATACTACCTGCGGAGCGAAGTGCCGATGCGACCACTCGCTCCAACCCGGAAGTCATTAAAACAACAAATGTGAAAACCGAAACAGTCCTATCTGGTGCATAGACACAAAGACAGAAGACAATCACCCACAAAATACACAAAGAACATGGCTGCCTAAATATGATTCCCAATCAGAGACAACGACAGACAGCTGCCTCTAATTGAGAACCAATCTAGGCAACCATAGACATACAAAACTACCTAGAAAGGATACAGCCCCATAAACATACAAAACCCCTAGACCAGACAAAACACATAAATCCCCCATGTCACACCCTAACCTAACCAAAATAATAAAGAAAACAGAGATAACTAAGGCCAGGGCATGACAGTCCCCCCCCCCCCCCCCCCCGGGGACCTCAATCAGATATGAAGTACTCCGGCACCCTATAGTGCAATGGGAAGAGACGGCAATGGGAAGAATATATAATAATATAATATAATATATGCCATTTAGCAGACGCTTTTATCCAAAGCGACTTACAGTCATGTGGATCGGTTCTCTAAGTCCTGCCGTCGTGGTCCTTCTGTAGCTCAGTTGGTAGAGCATGGCGCTTGTAACGTCAGGGAAGTGGGTTCGATCCCCGGGACCACCCATACGTAGAATGTATGCACACATGACTGTAAGTCGATTTGGATAAAAGTGTCTGCTAAATGGCATTTATTATTATTATTTATTATTATTATGTGTGCATACATTATACGTATGGGTGGTCCCGGGGATCGAACCCACTTCCCTGGCGTTACAAGCGCCATGCTCTACCAACTGAGCTACAGAAGGACCACGACGGCAGGACTTAGAGAACCGATCCACAACGACCAGCATGGTAGTGTTCCCCTGAGACGGGGGAAGATCAGTAAGAAAGTCCACCAAAAGATGAGACTAGGGCCATTGTGGAACTGGGAGGGGCTGTAACTTCCCTCTAGGCAGGTGCCTAGGAGCCTTACTCTGGGCACACACCGAACAGGAGGAGACATAGAGCCTCACGTCCTTGGCTAAGGTAGGCCACCAGTATTTCCCCCTAAGACCCCACACTGTCCTCGCAATCCCCGGATGACCTGAAGAAGGTAGTGTGTGAGCCCACCGAATCAATTGATCACGGACACCAAGCGGCACGTACCTGAGACCGGTAGGACACTGTGAAGGCACAGATTCCAACTGCAACGCCCACTCGATGTCCGCGTCCACCTCCCATACCACCGGAGCCACCAGCCTAGAAGCTGGAAGGATGGGAGTAGGATCGATGGACCGGTCCTCAGCGTCATAGAGACGGGACAGCGTGTCTGCCTTAGTGTTGAAGGAACCTGGTCTATAAGAAATTGTAAATCTAAATCGGGTAAAGAACATGGCCCACCTAGCCTGACGAGGATTCAGTCTCCTCGCCGCCGGGATATACTCCAGATTGCGGTGGTCAGTCCAGATGAGGAAAGGGTGCCATGCCCCCTCAAGCCAGTGTCTCCACAACTTCAGGGCTTTTACCATAGCTAGCAACTCCCGGTCCGCCACATCATAGTTCTACTCCGCCGGACCCAGCTTCTTAGAAAATAAAGCGCAGGGGCGGAGCTTCGGTGGCGTGCCCGAGTGCTGTGACAGCACGGCTCCAACCCCAGCCTCGGACGCATCCACCTCCACTATGAATGCTAAAAAAGGGTCCGGATGCGCCAACACGGCGCGTCAGTAAACAGCGCCTTCAACTGGCTGAAAGCTCCATCTGCCTCAGCCAACCACCGTAAACACACCGGCCCCTCCCTTCAGCAGTGAGGTAATAGGCGCAACTACTTGGCCAAAACCCCAGATAAACCTCCGGTAATAATTGGCAAACCCTAAAAACTGCTGCACCTCCTTTACCATGGTCGGAGTCGGCCAATTACGCACGGCGTTAACGCAGTCACACTCCATCACCACCCCCGAGGTGGAAATGCGATAACCCAGGAAGGAAACGGCTCCTTTGGAGAACACACATTTCTCAGCCTTGACGTACACTGGGGCAAAAAAGTATTTAGTCAGCCACCAATTGTGCAAGTTCTCCCACTTAAAAAGATGAGAGAGGCCTGTCATTTTCATCATAGGTACACTTCAACTATGACAGACAAAATTTGAAAAAAAATCCAGAAAATCACATTGTTCACATTTATTTGCAAATTATTATGGTGTTCTTTAACCCATACGGCATGACGAGGTACTCATAGTGGCCTGATGTGGTACTAAACGCTGTTTTCCACTCGTCTCCCTTCCGAATACGCATCAGATTGATTATATGCGCTCCTGAGGTCCAGTGTCATGAAAAAACACGCTCTGTGGAATGATTCCACCACCGTAGCGATGAGAGGCGTGGATAACTAAATCCCACTGTGATCGAATTTAGACCTTGATAATCAATGCACGGACGCAGTCCTCCCTCCTTTTTTCACCAAAAATAAACTTGAGGAGACAGGTGACATGGAGGGCCGAATGTACCCCTGTCTCAGAGATTGCGTGACATATGTCTCCATTGCCAACATCTCCTCCTGTGACAATGGGTACACGTGACTCCTGGGAAGTGCAGCGTTCTCCTGGAGGTTTATCACGCAATCCCCCCATCGATGGGGTGGTAATTTGGTCGCCTTTTTTAAACAAAAAGCGATAGCCAAATCGGCATATTCTGGGGGAATGCACACAGTGGAAACCTGGTCTGGACTCTCCACCGACGTGGCACCGATGGAAACTCCTATACACCTACCTGAAAACTCCTCTGACCACCCCTGAAGAGCCCCCTGTCTCCAGGAAATGAGGGGATTGTGAATAGCCAGCCAGGGAATCCCCAACACCACTGGAAACGCAGGTGAATCGATAAGGTAGAAACTGATCCGCTCCCTATGATCCCGCCGCGTTACCATGTCCAGCGGAACATGGTCTCCCTGACCAGCCCTGACCCTAATGGTCGGCTATCTAAGGAGTGCACGGGGAAGGGTGGGTCTATTTATTTATTTATTATTATTATTATTTTTTAACCTTTATTTAACAAGGCAAGTCAGTTAAGAACAAATTCTTATTTTCAATGACGGCCTAGGAAGAGTGGGTTAACTGCCTGTTCAGGAGCAGAACGACAGATTTGTACCTTGTCAGCTCGGGGGTTTGAACTTGCAACCTTCCGGTTACTAGTCCAACACTCTAACCACTAGGCACCAATGGAAACCCCAACTTACAGGCGAGTCTGTGATCCATAAAACTCCAAGCTGCGCCTGAATCGACTAGCGCCTTATGCTGGAGAGAGGGAAAAAACGCAGGAAAAAATACAAAATAAAAGCATGTGACCAACAGGGAGCCCTGGGTGAGTTTGGTGCCTACTCACCTGGGGTTGTCATGTTTTGTCATTGATTATCATGCCTTGTCCCTGTTCTTCTCCTTCTATTCGTTTCCCTCTGCTGGTCTTATTAGGTTCTTTCCCTCTTTCTATCCCTCTCTCTCCCCCTCCCTCTCTCACTCTCCCGCTCTCTCTTCTCTCTATCGTTCCGTTCCTGCTCCCAGCTGTTCCTATTCCCCTAATCAATCATTTAGTCTTCCCACACCTGTTCCCGATCCTTTTCCCTGATTAGAGTCCCTATTTCTCTCCTTGTTATTCGTTTCTGCCCTGTCGGTTCCTTGTCTAGAATTCACCGTGCTGTGTTTGTGTATCGCCCTGTCGTGTCGTGTTTTCCTCAGATGCTGCGTGGTGAGCAGGTGTCTGAGTCTGTTTGGTTCAAGTGCCTTCCCGAGGCAACCTGCTGTTCACCTGCTGTTCAAGATCGAGTCTCCAGTTTGTCCTCGTCATTTCGAGTGAAAGTTGTGTTTTTTGATTGTATTTACTTTACTGGATTAAAGACTCTGTTTTCGCCAAGTCGCTTTTGGGTCCTCTTTCACCTGCATGACAGAAGGAACCGACCAAGGAATGGACCCAGCGACTTCAGACGCTCGTTACACTGCCGTCGAGATCCAAGGAGCCATGCTCGGCAGACACGAGCAGGAATTGTCTGCTGCTCGCCATGCCGTGGAGAACCTGGCCGCTCAGGTTTCCGACCTCTCTGGACAGTTCCAGAGTCTTCGTCTCGTGCCACCTGTTACTTCCTGGCCTGCCGAGCCTCCAGAAACTAGGGTTAATAACCCACCTTGCTACTCCGGGCAGCCCACTGAGTGCCGCTCCTTTCTCACGCAGTGTGAGATTGTGTTCTCTCTCCAACCCAACACATACTCTAGAGAGAGAGCTCGGGTTGCTTACGTCATTTCACTCCTTACTGGCCGGGCTCGAGGATGGGGCACAGCTATCTGGGAGGCAAGGGCTGATTGCTCTAACAAGTACCAGAACTTTAAAGAGGAGATGATTCGGGTTTTTGACCGTTCAGTTTTTGGTAGGGAGGCTTCTAGGGCCCTGGCTTCCCTATGCCAAGGTGAACGGTCCATAACGGATTATTCTATTGAGTTTCGCACTCTTGCTGCCTCTAGTGAGTGGAACGAGCCGGCGCTGCTCGCTCGTTTTCTGGAGGGACTCCACGCAGTGGTTAAGGATGAGATTCTCTCCCGGGAGGTTCCTTCAGATGTGGACTCTTTGATTGCTCTCGCCATCCGCATAGAACGACGGGTAGATCTTCGTCACCGGGCTCGTGGAAGAGAGCTCGCATCAACGGTGTTTCCCTGCTCCGCATCGCAACCATCTCCCTCCTCTGGCTCAGAGACTGAGCCCATGCAGCTGGGAGGGATTCGCATCTCGACTAAGGAGAGGGAACGGAGGATCACCAACCGCCTGTGCCTCTATTGCGGAGTTGCTGGACATTTTGTTAATTCATGTCCAGTAAAAGCCAGAGCTCATCTGTAAGCGGAGGGCTACAGGTGAGCGCAACTACTCAAGTCTCTCCATCAAAATCCTGTACTACTTTGTCGGTCCATCTACGCTGGACCGGTTCGGGTGCTACATGTAGTGCCTTGATAGACTCTGGGGCTGAGGGTTGTTTCATGGACGAAGCATGGGTTCGGAAACATGACATTCCTTTCAGAGAGTTAGAGAAGCCTACGCCCATGTTCGCCTTAGATGGTAGTCATCTTCCCAGTATCAGATTGGAGACACTACCTTTAACCCTCACAGTATCTGGTAACCACAGTGAGACTATTTCTTTTTTGATTTTTCGTTCACCGTTTACACCTGTTGTTTTGGGTCATCCCTGGCTAGTATGTCATAATCCTTCTATTAATTGGTCTAGTAATTCTATCCTATCCTGGAACGTTTCTTGTCATGTGAAGTGTTTAATGTCTGCCATCCCTCCCGTTTCTTCTGTCCCTACTTCTCAGGAGGAACCTGGCGATTTGACAGGAGTGCCGGAGGAATATCATGATCTGCGCACGGTCTTCAGTCGGTCCCGAGCCAACTCCCTTCCTCCTCACCGGTCGTATGATTGTAGTATTGATCTCCTTCCGGGGACCACTCCTCCTCGGGGTAGACTATACTCTCTGTCGGCTCCCGAACGTAAGGCTCTCGAGGATTATTTGTCTGTGTCTCTTGACGCCGGTACCATAGTGCCTTCTTCCACTCCGGCCGGGGCGGGGTTCTTTTTTGTTAAGAAGAAGGACGGTACTCTGCGCCCCTGCGTGGATTATCGAGGGCTGAATGACATAACGGTTAAGAATCGTTATCCGCTTCCCCTTATGTCATCAGCCTTCGAGATTCTGCAGGGAGCCAGGTGCTTTACTAAGTTGGACCTTCGTAACGCTTACCATCTCGTGCGCATCAGAGAGGGGGACGAGTGGAAAACGGCGTTTAACACTCCGTTAGGGCATTTTGAGTACCGGGTTCTGCCGTTTGGTCTCGCCAATGCGCCAGCTGTTTTTCAGGCATTAGTTAATGATGTTCTGAGAGACATGCTGAACATCTTTGTTTTTGTCTATCTTGACGATATCCTGATTTTTTCTCTGTCACTCGAGATTCATGTTCAGCACGTTCGACGTGTTCTACAGCGCCTTTTAGAGAATTGTCTCTACGTAAAGGCTGAGAAGTGCTCTTTTCATGTCTCCTCCGTTACTTTTCTCGGTTCCGTTATTTCCGCTGAAGGCATTCAGATGGATTCCGCTAAGGTCCAAGCTGTCAGTGATTGGCCCGTTCCAAGGTCACGTGTCGAGTTGCAGCGCTTTTTAGGTTTCGCTAATTTCTATCGGCGTTTCATTCGTAATTTCGGTCAAGTTGCTGCCCCTCTCACAGCTCTTACTTCTGTCAAGACGTGTTTTAAGTGGTCCGGTTCCGCCCAGGGAGCTTTTGATCTTCTAAAAGAACGTTTTACGTCCGCTCCTATCCTCGTTACTCCTGACGTCACTAGACAATTCATTGTCGAGGTTGACGCTTCAGAGGTAGGCGTGGGAGCCATTCTATCCCAGCGCTTCCAGTCTGACGATAAGGTTCATCCTTGCGCTTATTTTTCTCATCGCCTGTCGCCATCTGAGCGCAACTATGATGTGGGTAACCGTGAACTGCTCGCCATCCGCTTAGCCCTAGGCGAATGGCGACAGTGGTTGGAGGGGGCGACCGTTCCTTTTGTCGTTTGGACAGACCATAAGAACCTTGAGTACATCCGTTCTGCCAAACGACTTAATGCCCGTCAAGCTCGTTGGGCGTTGTTTTTCGCTCGTTTCGAGTTTGTGATTTCTTACCGTCCGGGTAGCAAGAACACCAAGCCTGATGCCTTATCCCGTCTGTTTAGTTCTTCTGTGGCTTCTACTGATCCCGAGGGGATTCTTCCTTATGGGCGTGTTGTCGGGTTAACAGTCTGGGGAATTGAAAGACAGGTTAAGCAAGCACTCACGCACACTGCGTCGCCGCGCGCTTGTCCTAGTAACCTCCTTTTCGTTCCTGTTTCCACTCGTCTGGCTGTTCTTCAGTGGGCTCACTCTGCCAAGTTAGCTGGTCATCCCGGTGTTCGAGGCACTCTTGCGTCTATTCGCCAGCGCTTTTGGTGGCCGACTCAGGAGCGTGACACGCGCCGTTTCGTGGCTGCTTGTTCGGACTGCGCGCAGACTAAGTCGGGTAACTCTCCTCCTGCCGGTCGTCTCAGACCGCTCCCCATTCCTTCTCGACCATGGTCTCACATCGCCCTAGACTTCATTACCGGTCTGCCTTTGTCTGCGGGGAAGACTGTGATTCTTACGGTTGTCGATAGGTTCTCTAAGGCGGCACATTTCATTCCCCTCGCTAAACTTCCTTCCGCTAAGGAGACGGCACAAATCATTATCGAGAATGTATTCAGAATTCATGGCCTCCCGTTAGACGCCGTTTCAGACAGAGGCCCGCAATTCACGTCACAGTTTTGGAGGGAGTTCTGTCGTTTGATTGGTGCGTCCGTCAGTCTCTCTTCCGGGTTTCATCCCCAGTCTAACGGTCAAGCAGAGAGGGCCAATCAGACGATTGGTCGCATACTACGCAGCCTTTCTTTCAGAAACCCTGCGTCTTGGGCAGAACAGCTCCCCTGGGCAGAATACGCTCACAATTCGCTTCCTTCGTCTGCTACCGGGTTATCTCCGTTTCAGAGTAGTCTGGGTTACCAGCCTCCTCTGTTCTCATCCCAGCTTGCCGAGTCCAGCGTTCCCTCCGCTCAAGCGTTTGTCCAACGTTGTGAGCGCACCTGGAGGAGGGTGAGGTCTGCACTTTGCCGTTACAGGGCACAGACTGTGAGAGCCGCCAATAAACGCAGGATTAAGAGTCCAAGGTATTGTTGCGGCCAGAGAGTGTGGCTTTCCACTCGCAACCTTCCTCTTACGACAGCTTCTCGTAAGTTGACTCCGCGGTTCATTGGTCCGTTCCGTGTCTCCCAGGTCGTCAATCCTGTCGCTGTGCGACTGCTTCTTCCGCGACATCTTCGTCGCGTCCATCCTGTCTTCCATGTCTCCTGTGTCAAGCCCTTTCTTCGCACTCCCGTTCGTCTTCCCTCCCCCCCTCCCGTCCTTGTCGAGAGCGCACCTATTTACAAGGTACATAAGATCATGGACATGCGTTCTCGGGGACGGGGTCACCAATACTTAGTGGATTGGGAGGGTTACGGTCCTGAGGAGAGGAGTTGGGTCCCGTCTCGGGACGTGCTGGACCGTTCACTCATTGATGATTTCCTCCGTTGCCGCCAGGATTCCTCCTCGAGTGCGCCAGGAGGCGCTCGGTGAGTGGGGGGGTACTGTCATGTTTTGTCATTGATTATCATGCCTTGTCCCTGTTCTTCTCCTTCTATTCGTTTCCCTCTGCTGGTCTTATTAGGTTCTTTCCCTCTTTCTATCCCTCTCTCTCCCCCTCCCTCTCTCACTCTCCCGCTCTCTCTTCTCTCTATCGTTCCGTTCCTGCTCCCAGCTGTTCCTATTCCCCTAATCAATCATTTAGTCTTCCCACACCTGTTCCCGATCCTTTTCCCTGATTAGAGTCCCTATTTCTCTCCTTGTTATTCGTTTCTGCCCTGTCGGTTCCTTGTCTAGAATTCACCGTGCTGTGTTTGTGTATCGCCCTGTCGTGTCGTGTTTTCCTCAGATGCTGCGTGGTGAGCAGGTGTCTGAGTCTGTTTGGTTCAAGTGCCTTCCCGAGGCAACCTGCTGTTCACCTGCTGTTCAAGATCGAGTCTCCAGTTTGTCCTCGTCATTTCGAGTGAAAGTTGTGTTTTTTGATTGTATTTACTTTACTGGATTAAAGACTCTGTTTTCGCCAAGTCGCTTTTGGGTCCTCTTTCACCTGCATGACAGGGGTGGCCGAGAAGTATGTATTGTAGTGAGATCAATTTGGGGATATGAATATCAAGCATATCCACTTTACCGTCAGACCATTTTATTGGTAAACTTCAAAGTAATGTAAAAGTTGTAATGTTTTTGTAATCCAAAACGTAATATAGTACATTTATCATAATTTGGTTGTAATCCATAGAGGTTAGAAAAATTATCTAGATCCTCTATGAGGCGGTGGAGGGATCCAAATTGTGGATTTAAAGAAAACATGAATCATTAGCGTACAATGACACCTTTGTTTTAAAGCCCTGGATTTCTAGGCCCTTGATATTATTGTTAGATCTGATTTTAACTGCTAACATTTTGATGGTCATAATAAATAAATGTGCCAATAGTGGACTACCTTGTTTTACTCCTCTTGACAGTTTAATACTTTCTGAGAAGTAGTCATTATTTACTATTTTACACATAGGGTTACTATAAATAACTTTATCCCATTGTAGAAGAGATTCTCCAAAATTTAAATATTCCAGGCTGTAACGGCGTTCTTCGTTTGTCGAATGAGAGTCGGACCGAAATGCAGCGTGGTGGTTACTCATGTCTTTAATGAAGGAATCGCGGTACATGAAATAACTGATACAAAATACAAAGCAACAAAACAGAACGTGAAACCTAATTACAGCCTATCTGGTGAAACTACACAGAGACAGGAACAATCACCCACGAAATACAAAGTGAAACCCAGGCTACCTAAATACTGTTCACCATCAGAGACAACAAGAATCACCTGACTCTGATTGAGAACCGCCTCAGGCAGCCAAGCCTATACTAGACACACCCCTAATCAACCACAATCCCAATGCCTACAAAAAACCCAATACGACAATACAATAACCCCATGTCACACCCTGGCCTGAACAAATAATTAAAGAAAACACAAAATACTAAGACCAAGGTGTGACACAGGCATACTTTATCAAAAGCTATGAATACCAGGCCTGGTTTCCCAGATTTTTCATAGTGTTCTACTGTTTCCATAACTTGTCTTATATTATACCCAATGTATCGTCCATTTTAGAAAACTGTCTGATTAGGATGAATAATATATTTTTAATTCTATGCGCTATGCATTTTGCTAGATTTTTTGCATCACAACAAGTGTAAGGGGCCTCTAATTTTTTTCATTCACTGGATATTTATATTTACCACTGTTTCAGTAATAATGAAATCATACCTTCTTGTTGAGTATCTGATAATCTACCATTTTTACAGGAGTGGTTAAAACATGCTAATAACGATCCTCTGAGTGCATTAAGAAAGGTTTGGTATAGCTCAACTGGTATGCCATCCAGCCCTGGAGTTTTCCCGGACTTAAGTTTGGAGCAAATCCAATAACACACATTACTGAGTACCACTCTCCATATTTTCAAGCATAGTGGTGGCTGCATCATGTTATGCGTATGCTTGTAATCGTTAAGGACTGGGGACATTTTCAGAACAAGGCAAAACCTGGTTCAGTCTGCTTTCCACCAGACACAGAGATTAATTCACCTTTCAGCAGAACAATAACCTAAAACACAAGACCAAATCTACAGTGGAGTTGCTTACTAAGAAGACAGGGAATGTTCCTGAGTGGCCAAGTTACAGTTTGAACTGAAATGTACTTGAAAATGTATGGCAAGCCCTGAAAATGATTGTCTAACAATGATCAACAACCTATTTGACAGAGCTTGAATAATTTTGAATAATGGGCAAATGTTGCACAATCCAGGTGTGGAAAGCTCTTAGAGACTTTCTCAGAAAGGTACTTCTACAAATGATTGACTAGGGTGTAAATGAGACATTTCTGTATTTCATTTGCAAACATTTCTAAAACATGTTTTCACTTTGTCATCATGGGAAAGTGTTTAGATGGATGATATTTTTAACAAATATTTTATCTATTTTCTATGCAGGCTGTAACACAACAAAATGTGGAATATGTCAAGGGATATGGATACTATCTGAAGGCAATGTATGTTGTAAACACATCTGTAAAACGTCTAACAGGCATTACAATAGTGATACAAATGTACATGTTCTCAAGCATCCTATGTATACAAGTCCACCTACACTCACATACTGGAAAAATACCGTTCGGTATGGGGAATATTTTACTCCCTTGGAGAGAATGGGTTAGGCTACTAGCCAATCAGGGCCTGGATAGACTGCATGGCTAGAGAGTACACAGGAGTGAGACACGTGGCTATTGTCCGATTGGCTGAAGCCACGACAAAGCCGGGACATATCGATCTCTCAGGTGAGGGGGAGAAACGGTGAGAGCCAGAAAATAAGCATATGTGCACACAACACAGTGATATACCGTCCTGTAGTATCCTCGGCAGGGGAGTTCTGTATCACTATCAATCTCTGCTGTAATTCAAATTAGACCCCCCCCCCCATGTAGACCCCCCCCCCCCATGATTCTCACAGTTGTGTCAAGTTGGCTGGATGTCCTTTGGGTGGTGGACCATTCTTAATACACACAAAAAACTGTTGAACGTGAAAAACCCAGCTGCTTTGCTGTTCTTGACTCAAACTGGTGCGTCTGGCACCTAATACCATACCCCTTTCGGCGGCACTTACATGTTTTTGTCTTGCCCATTCACCCTCTGAAGGGCACACATACACAATCCATGCCTCAGTTGATTCAATTGTCCTCCCCTTCATCAACAATGATTGAGGTGGATTTAACAAATTACATCAATAATGGATCATAGCTTTCACCTCACCAGGATTCACCTGGTCAGTCATGTCATGGAAAGAGCAGCGTTCTTAATGTTTTGTATACTCAGTGTATAGTTTACACAATAGACTACCTGTCAATTGTGTTTCTCTGATTTAAGTAAGTGAGTGAGTAAGTAAGGTCAACTATATTTAAATTAGTATTGTTTTAGTATTTGAGTGGTTATCAGTCTTTTATCCAGTTCCAGGTATAGCCTACAATAAACATATCACTCTCGTACAGTGAAAGCAGATTTACCTCGACTGTTCCCTCACAGCTCAATAACTGTGTGGGATGATAATGCAGTGAAATCTGTAGAGAAGAGCAATATTGCCCCCTGCAGCTCAAGCACTATATGTTAAAAACAAAATTCACACCGTGGGTGCATCCTCATATTGCTTCATCTCCTCCACTACATTCCTTCATCTGCAGTAATGGGAAAGAAATTGGACAATGGAAAACACTTTTCAGGCAGGGATCCTCCATATTGCTTTCACCTGTCCTTTAAAAATATACATATTAGGGGTAAATCCTAACTTTTAATTGAATTTTCACTTAGTCTATGGGAGACCAAGTGAAAATGTTACCTAAGTGGAAGATAGGATTCTCCTCTTAGTAAAGATGAAGAACAGAAAACAAGGAGATGCATCCTATATCATATGTCTCATCAAGGAGATATAATTGGTATAGATACTGTAGACGGACAGGGGATGGGGGAAAAAGACAGGGAGTTTCATTGTATTCTTGCAAACCCAAAGATGTGGCACATGCTACTTGTCCGATGCAAAGGATATACTGCTTTCTCGAGAACAGGCCCAAATCCTTGTCATTTCCGTGAAGAAAAGACAGAGGGGGCGGTTGGTCTCCGAGAATTTGCAGGCGAGCGGCTAAACCCCCACTGCCATCCGTTCTATTAGCCATTGTGGACTCATTGGAAAATAAAATCAAAGACGTACGATCAAGATTATCCTACCAATGGGACATTAAAACCTGTAATATCTTATGTTTTACTGAGTCATGGCTGAACGACAACATGAATAACCCACAGCTGGTGGGTATAACGCTTTTCGGCAGGATAGAACAGTGGCCTCTGGTAAGACAAGGGGTATGTGGTCTATGCATATATGTAAACAACAGCTGGTGCATGAAATCTAAGGAAGGTTTTGCTTGCCTGAGGTAGAGTATCTCTTGACAAGCTGTAGACCACACTATTTACCAAGAGAGTTTTCATCTATATTCTTCGTAGCTGTCTATTTACCAAACACAAACCGATGCTGACACTAAGA
This sequence comes from Oncorhynchus gorbuscha, assembly GCF_021184085.1. Taxonomy (NCBI): domain Eukaryota; kingdom Metazoa; phylum Chordata; class Actinopteri; order Salmoniformes; family Salmonidae; genus Oncorhynchus; species Oncorhynchus gorbuscha. Next base: position 51,486,645 of record NC_060195.1, on the reverse strand, counting down.
TCGCACTGAATTTGCTGTGTACGCCCATAAGAAAACAGGAAAATGCTCATCCAGAGGAGGCACTCCTAGTGGCCGGGGACTGTATAATGCAGGGAAACGGAAATCCGTTTTACCTCATTTCTATCAGCATGTTAAATGTTCAACCAGAGGGAAAAAAACTTTAGACCACCTTTACTCCACATACAGAGACACGTACAAAGTTCTCCCTCGCCCTCCATTTGGCATATCTGACCATAATTCTATCCTCCTGATTCCTGCTTACAGGCAAAAACTAAAGCAGGAAGTTCCAGTCACTCGCCCAATAACAAAGTGGTCAGATGAAGCAGATGCTAAGTTAGAGGACTGTTTTGCAAGCACAAACTGGAATATGTTCAGGGATTCCTCCGATGGCATTGAGTAGTATACCGCATCAGTCACCGGCTTCATCAATAAATGCATTGATGACACCGGAAGCCATGGATAACAGGCAATAACCCCACTGAGCTAAAGGATAGAGCTGCCGCTTTCAAGGAGCGGGACTCTAACCCGGAAGCTTATAAGAAATCCTGCTATGCCCTCCAAGGATTCATCAAGGAGGCAAAGCGTAAATACAGGACTAAGATTGAATCGTACTACACTGGCTCCAACGCTCATCGGATGTGGCAGGGCTTGCAAACTATTACAGACTACAAAGGGAAGCATAGCCGCGAGCTGCCCAGTGACACAAGACTACCAGATGAGCTAAATAATTTATATGCTTGCTTTGAGGCGATTGTGTGATCACGATTGTGTGATCACGCTCTCTGTAGCTGATGTGAGTGAGACCTTTAAACAGGTCAACAACCACAAGACCGCATGTCTAGATTACCAGGACGTGTACACCGAGCATGCGCTGGGCAACTGGCAAGTGTCTTCAATGACATGTTTTTTTTATTTAATGTTTTTTTTTTACCCCTTTTCTCCTCAATTTCATGGTATCCAATTGTTGTAGTAGCTACTATCTCGTCTCATCGCTACAACTCCCGTACGGGCTCTGGAGAGACGAAGGTTGAAAGTCATGCGTCCTCCGATACACAACCCAGCCAGCCATACAACACAGCGCGCATCCAACCCAGAAGCCAGCCACACCAAATTGTCAGAGGGTACACCGTACACCTGGCAACCTTGGTTAGCGCGCACTGCGCCCAGCCTGCCACAGGAGTCGCTGGTGCACGATGAGACAAGGACATCCCTACCGACCAAGCCCTCCCTAACCCGGACAACACTAGGCCAATTGTGCGTCGCCCCACAGACCTCCCGGTCGCGGCCGGTTACGACAGAGCCTGGGCGCGAACCCAGGGACTCTGATGGCACAGCTGGCGCTGCAGTACAGCACCCTTAACCACTGTGCCACCCGGGAGGCCTTCACTGACATAATCAACCTGTCTCTGACTGAGTCTGTAATACCAACATGTTTCAAGCAGACCACCATAGTCCCTGTGCCCAAGAACACTACGGTAACCTGCCTAAATGACTACCAACCCATAGCACTCACGTCTGTAGCTATACGTGCTTTGAAAGGTTGGTCATGGCTCACATCAACACCATTATCCCAGAAAACCTAGACCCACTCCAATTTGCATACTGACCAAACAGATCCACAGATGATACAATTTCTATTGCACTCCCCGCTGCCCTTTCCCACCTGGACAAAAATAACACCAATGTGAAAATGCTATTCATTGACTAGTGATCAGGATTCAACACCATAGTGCCCTCAAAGCTCATCACAAAACTAAGGACACTGGGACTAAACACCTCCCTCTGCAACTGGACCCTGGACTTCCTGACGGGCCGCCCCCAGATGGCAAGGGTAGGTAACAACACATCCAACACGCTAATCCTCAACACGGGGGCCCCTCAGGGGTCTGTGCTCATTCCCCTCCGGTAATCCCTGTTCACTCAAGAATGCATGGCCAGGCACAACTCCAACACCATCATCAAGTTTGCCGACGACACAATGGTTGTAGGCCTGATCATCGACAATGATGAGACAACCTATAGAGAGGAGGTCAGAGACCTGGCCGTGTGGTGCCAGGACAACAACCTCTCCCTCAACGTGATCAAGACAAAGGAGATGATTATGGACTACAGGTTAAAGGAGGACCGAGCACACCCCCATTGTCATCGACGGGGCTGTCGTGGAGGAGGTTGAGAACATCAAGTTCCTTGGTGTCCCCATCCCCAACAAACTATCATAGTCCAAAAGCACCAAGACAGTCGTGAAGAGGGAATGACACCCCCTATTCCCCCCCAGGAGACTGAAAAGATTTGGCATGGGTTTGGTACTTCCTGCTTTAGTTTTTGCTTGTAAGCAGGAATCAGTAGGATAGAATTATGCTCTAGCTACAAAAAATATAGATGAAAACTACCTTGGTTAATAGTGTGGCCTTCAGTACATCAGATCATGAGATATTCTACGTCAGGTGAGCAAAAGCTTGAGACTTCCTTAATATTTGATTTCATGCACCAGCTGTTATTGACAGACCGCTACCCCTTGTCTTACTGGAGGCAGCTGTTCTATCTTGCCGATGGACCGAAAACCCAGCCAACTGTATATTATCCATGTCATCGTTCAGCTCTGTGAAACATATGATATTACAATTTTTAATATCCCATTGGTAGGATAGTCTTAAATGGAACCAGTTTATTCTCCAATGATTGCACGTTGGCCAATAGGATGGATGGTAGAGGCGTGTTACCCACTCACCAACAAATTCTCACAAGGCATCTGACCTGTATCCCCTGTACCGGTGTCTTTTCGTCATGTAAATGACAGTGATTTGGGCCTGGTTCATTAACTGGAGAAAACCTTCGCTCCTGACTTGTTAAATAAAAAAATCTTTGTCCAGTTCAAGGTGAGTCATCGCTGTTCTGACATCCAGAAGTTATTTTTCGGTTATAAGAGACAGTGGCAGTTGTTTAGGAAATCTGTTCCCAACACAGGAAGTTGGTGGCACCTTAATTGGGGAGCACGGGCTCTTGGAATAGTCTGGAGCAGTGTAGGTGGAATGGTAGCAAATACATCAAACACCTGGTTTCCATGGGTTTGATGCCATTCCATTAGCGCCGTTCCGGCCATTATGAGCCACCCTCCCCTCAGCAGCCTCCTATAGTTCCCAAGTATCCCCACGCATAAATAGACAGTCAATTTGCACTGTACATTTTGCACTATGTTCAGGCCCCCTGACCATCCGCTCAAGGAAAAATCGTCACAAGCATGAACGTAATTGAGGACATCTGAACTAGAGCTTACGATATGGTACAAGAAGTACCAGAATTGCCCACTAGATGGGGAACAACGATGGGGAACAACATGGAAGTGTTCGCTGAAGCTTTCTGCAGCTTGATATCATTTTGCAAACATCTTTAAATAGTAGAATTATACTGTTGTGTGTATCTGAAACAGTATATTTAATTAGACTCTAATTAGGAAAATTAAACAGCAACATTTGACTACTGGACTTTTAAGATCCAATTCAATATTTGATCCCACTTAACACTTGACTTGAAGAACACAAGGTGGACAAGGATAATTTAAGTGGTGATTGGCCTACATATCACAGTTAACACATTGTCATTAATGATGTCATTGTCAGGTATCAGGTACCAGGTACCAAAGGCTAAAATGGCAATTTTGCCTGTAGATTTTATGATGCTCCTTTGGCGTTAATACTTGAAGAAAGTCACCATGAAAATTTGCAACATACAAATTCAATGTGTGTAGGTGTGTGCGGGTGTGTGGTGTGCATGTGTGCGTGTGTTGATGCATGTGTGTGTATGTATGTATGACTGGCAGGACTGGCAGGGCTTGTGGGAGGTGTGTGGGTGGTTTCGCTCCTGGCTCCTCTCTCACACTGACCTGCCACCCACCACCCCGTCCTCACTGGTGTTGTGCCTGGCCAGAGAGAGAGAGATGGAAAACACAACAACAATAACAACATCAACTTATAGTATCTGCTCTATTTTTCACATCAATCGATTAAATGTATATACAGTGCCTTCTGAAAGTATTTATACCCCCTTGACTTTTTCCAGATTTTGTTGTGTTACAGCCTGAATTATATATATATATATATATATATATATATATATATATATATATATATATATATATATATATATATATTAATCATCTACACACAGTACCCCATAATGGCAAAGTGGAAGCATGTTTTTAGACATTTTAGCAAAAATATATCTAATTTACATACCCATTCACACCCCTGAGTCAATACATGTTAGGTAAGTCTCTAAGAGTTTTGCACACCAGGATTGTACAATATTTGCACATTATTATTATTTTCATTCTTCAAACTCTGTCAAGTTGGTTGTTGATCATTGCTAGACAGCCATTTTCAAATCTTACCATATGTTTTCAAGGAGATTTACGTCAAAACTGTAACTAGGCCTCCCAGGAACTTTCAATGACGTCTTGGTAAGCAACTCCAGTCTATTTTTTGGCCTTGTGTATTAGATTATTGTCCTGCTGAAAGGTGAATTAATCTCCCAGTGTCTGTTGGAAGGCAGACTGAATCAGGTTTTCCTTTAGGATTTTGCCTGTGCTTGGCTCAATAATGTTTTTTTTTCATCCTAAAAATGTCCCTACTCCTTGGCAATGACAAGCATATCCATAACACAATGCAGCCACTACCATGCTTGGAAATATGAAGAGTGGTTCTCATTGATGTGTCGTGATGGATTTGCCCCAAACATAACGCGTCGTATTCAGGACATTTTTGTTTTGTTTTATTTCAGTGCCTTATTGCAAACATGATGCATGTTTTGTAGACTTTTCAGCTTTAAATGTTCAACTAATTTGTAAACATATCAAAAAACATCATTCCACTTTGTCAAGTGTAGGCCAGTGACACAAAATCTGAATTAAATCAATTTTAAATTCAGTCTGTAACACAATAAAATGTGGAAAAAGTCAAGGGGTGTGAATACTTTCTGAAGGTGCTGCATGCATCATTAGCTACTGCAAGTATTTGTTACTGTATCCATTACATACATACTGTATCCATTAGCTTCTGTATACTGTATCAATATCATGTCTATTGAAAAACTAGAGCCATATGTGGCTGCAAGGGTGTAAATTTATAAACCAGATATAGCCTTTTTATTGGTCCACACCACCTGTTGCATATTACCATAGTAACAGTAAAACACTACAGTAGTTGCTGGACTTGAATGATGACTAATAGACACTAATGACTGTGAAAATGTTTATAATTGTTCCATTCACTGAGCTTTAAAATGTGAGGCTACATCAATTCAGTAACGGGAGAGAACATGGCTTATTTTCCTTTGATTCATGTTTGTTGTATTCACTGAGCAATTGAATGCACAACTACATCAATCATTATTTTTTTAAATTTAACCAGGCAAGTCAGTTAAGAACAAATCCTTATTTACAATGACGGCCTACCGGGGAACAGTGGGCTAACTACCTTGTTCAGGGGCAGAACGACAGCTTGGGGATTCAATCCAGCAACCTTTTGGTTACTGGCCCAACGCTCTAACCACTAGGCTACTTGCTGCCCCGTTACCATTGTAGTAATGTGGATAGAGAGATAGATTGAGAAAACATACTTTATATTCATACTTAAAGCCACAAAGAAATTGGTGTTTGTTCTATTCACCGAGCTGTTCTCATAAAATTTGAGATCGATTGGAGACTTTCTTTTTTTCTATTCTTAAAGGGATGCAGGTCACTCCACTCTAATATTTCATGTCACTAGTCTATTTCTTGCACATTGTCCTTCCCACAGTCTTTGGTTCTGCCTCTCTCATTCCCTTAGTCATAGTAACTGTCCATGTAACCTATTGCAGCAGCTTTGTAGCCGCAGCACCATCAATATTTCAAACTGATGGAGCGCCTTGAGACAGGTTATTATTGTCTCTCAGACTGTGCATGGTATGTAAGTGGTTATTTACCAAGCACACACAGACACAGACACACACACACACGCACGCACGCACGCACGCACGCACGCACGCACGCACGCACACACACACACACACACACACACACACACACACACACACACACACACACACACACACACACACTCATCATGCATAACCTCAACCTCAGCCATTAATTTTTCATTCACAAAAACCCATGTCGCCAGTCAGCATTTGCTGTCTAACTGTTGTACATCCTAATGTGCTGCTGGGCTGGTGGGTTGGGCTGAGCAGAGTGAGCATGAGTGAGCGTGACGTCGACAGATAGTAATTAGCCGAATTCTCTCCGATCCTTATGCTTTATTGAATATTTACAAATAAGCTAAATCCTGAGGGCCAAGAGGAGACTGCTAAGCAGGGTTCATAGCCTTGATATGCGTCCCAAATGGCACCCTATTCCCTATATAGTGCTCCACTTTTTACCAGGCCCCATAGGGCTCTGGTCAAAAGTAATGCACCATATAGGGAATAGGGTGCCATTTAGGACACACTTAAGAGGAGCAGAGGGAGAAGAAGAAGTGGGGTTTTGGAGCACAGTCACTTCCAGGCTCTCAACGATTAATGCAACCTTGATACATTCATAATATAAAGAGGTTTACTGTACAGTGTGGATGGAACCTCTTTGGGAAAGAGAGTGAAACTCAATAACTGCCATAGATTTTTTTGTGTCTTGTATAGCTTACTATTAAGTTATATCAGAAGTGGACACTGATAATGGTTATGGCCCAACGCTAACCACTAGGCTACTTGCTCCCCGTTACATTGTAGTAATGTGGATAGAGAGATAGATTGAGAAAACATACTTTATATTCATACTTAAAGTTGGTGTTTGTTCTATTCACCGAGCTATTCGAAGACTTTCTTTTTTTCTATTCTTAAAGTTGCAGGTCACTCCACTACCACTAGCACACATTGTCCTTCCCACAGATTCCCTAGTCATAGTAACTGTCCATGTAACCTAACAGCAGCACCATCAATATTTCAAACTGTGACGAGTACACACATTGCTTGTTTCTTGGATTTAAAGCTCAAAGTGCTCAAAGTGCTTGCCCAATCAAATTAATTTACGGTAATACACTGTAGGCCCTGATTCTGAGCTGTGTGTTGTGACATTTCTTGGTGGCCATGCAGCATCAGGGTGCCATACTGAGACAAGACGCCCGGCTCCACTAACTACCCTGCAAAAAAAACAATATAGACTTTACTTTATTGACATTAGCATTTCACTAACATTTGGAGGAGTGAGAGTGTCTTCCTCTAATTACACCAGTCTATTCTCCCAGCTAGCATCTTGTAAATGTCAGTACTCATTACACACACACACACGGGAACACCCACAGGCACAGGCGCACACACAGACATTGATTACAAAAAGAAAACCAGTCCCGTCGCGGACGTCTTCCTCCCAGACAAATTATACAACTTCTTTGCTCGCTTTGAGGACAATACAGTGCCTCTGATACTGCCTGCTACCAACGCCTGTGGGCTCTCCTTCACCATGGCCAACGTGAGTAAAACATCTAAACATGTTAACCCTCGCAAGGCTATCGGCCAAGACAGCATCCCTAGCCGCGTCCTCAGTACTTGCGCAGACCAGCTGGCTGGTGTGTTTACGGACAAATCCAATCAATCCCTGCCCCAGTCTGCTGTGCCCACATGCTTCAAGATGGCCACCATTGTTCCAGTGTCCCAAGGAAGCTAAGGTAGCTGAACTAAATGACTATCGCCCCATAGCACTCACTTCTGTCTTCATTGAGAGACTAGTCAAGGATCATATCACCTCCACCCTACCTGATACCCTAGACCCACTCCAATTTGCTTACCGCCCAAATAGGTCCACAGATTACGCAATCACCATCACACTGCACACTGCCCTATCCCATCTACACAAGAGGAATACCTATGTAAGAATGCTGTTCATGGACTACAGCTCAGCATTTAACACCATAGTACTCTCCAAACTCGTCATTAAGCTCAAGACCCTGGGGCCCCACAAGGGTGCGTTCTCAGCCCTCTCCTGTACTCCCTGTTCACCCATGACTGCGTGGCCATGCACCCCTACAACTCTATCATCAAGTTTGCAGATGACACTACAGTGGTAGGCTTGATTACCAACAACGACGAGACGGCCTACAGGGAGGAGGGGAGGGGCCTCGGAGTGTGGTGTTAGGAAAATAACCTCTCACTCAAAGTCAACAAACAAAGGAGATGATCGTGCACTTCAGAAAACAGCAGAGGGAGCATCCCCCCATCAAAATTGACAGGACAATAGCGGAGAAGGTGGAAAGTTCCTCTGCGTACATATCACGGACAAACTGAAATGGTCCACCCACACAGACAGTGTGGTGAAGAAGGCACAGCAGTGGCTCTTCAACCTCAGGAGGCTGAAGAAATTTGGCTTGTCACCTAAAACACTCACAAACTTTTACAGATGCACAATCGAGTCGGGCTGTAATACCGCCTGCAAGGCTCTGCAGAGGGTAGTGCGGTCTGCACAACGCATCACTGGGGGAAAATTACCTGCCCTCCAGGACACCTACAGCACCCGATGTCACAGGAAGGCCAAAATGATCAACAAGGACAACATCTACCCGAGCCACTGCCTGTTCACCCCGCTATCGTCTAGAAGGCGAAGTCAGTACAGGTGCATCTGGACCGAAAAATAGCGTCTATCTCAAGGCCATCAGACTGTTAAACAGCCATCACTAACATAGAGTGGCTGCTGCCAACATACAGACTCAAATCTCTGGCCACTTTAAAAAATGTAATAAATGGATTCAATAAAGGTATCACTCGTCACTGCGTGACCATGCACGCCTCCAATTCTATCATCAAGTTTGCACAGTGTGTCACTTTAAATCACTTTAAATAACGTCAGTTTAATAATGTCTACACATCTCATATATATATATATATATACTGTATTCTATACCATCTACTGCATCTTGCCTATACCGTTCGGGCATCACTCATCCATATATTTATATGTACATATCTTATTCATCCCTTTACATTTGTGTGTATAAGGTAGTTTTTGTGAATTTGTTAGATTGCTTGTTAGATATTACTGCTCTGTCGGAACTAGAAGCACAAGCATTTCGCTACACTTGCATTAACATCTGTATGTGACCAATAAATGTTTAATGGATGCACACACACACACACACACACACACACACACACACACACACACACACACACACACACACACACACACACACACACACACACACACACACACACACACACACACACACACACACACACACACACACACACACACACACACACACACACACACACACACACACACACACACACACACACACACAAATACTGCATAGAAGAGGAGATCTTAGAAAAAGTATGAAGGACAGCCTGGAGGAAGGAAGCCATACTTGAAACTCATCTGCTGTGACACTGTAGTCTTGAATTAAATTACAAGGGTCATGTTCAGCACACACTAAACGGAAGAAAATGTATTGAAACAGGGAAGGACAACAGGGAAATGTCCAATAAGAAATGATAATTTTTGTTTTCCTTTTTCGTAAAAAAAATGTCATATATAGAGAATAGGGTGCCATTTGACAAGAATTCAACACTCAGCACATCAGCTAAAGTTTGAGCATAAGGAATGACTATGGGGAAATCGTGAATCCATCATTACTTAGGCATAGTGATTAGGGGAATTAACATAAATGGCAAAACTAGGATGTGGAATACCCAGGTGAGCTAGGCTCAATCAATCAAAGTGACTGACAGAGGATAGATGCCCACAACACACACACACACACACACACACACACACACACACACACACACACACACACACACACACACACACACACACACACACACACACACACACACACACACACACACACACACACACACACACACACACACACACACACACACACACACACACACACACACTGTACATGCAAACGCATATAAGCATGCACACAAATGCTTGCACACAAACACAAGTGCAAACATGCATGCACGGACACACAAATGCACATAACACACGTAAACACACTCACACACACACCTCTCACTTCTGCCTTGTATGGCCTCCTTTTTGCATTACAGTTTTTTTTTAGCGCTTTAATAATATTTTCACAAGTATGTGTTCAAATTTCACAACTCTTATTACAAAACTCATATCATCAAAAAGGCTGTTTTTTCAAAACTTTAAGCACATATTCAATTGACTAAGTACAACACACAAAATCACACAGTAACCTTTTCACCAAACCTAATCAAGTCAAATCAAATAGTATTTGCCACATGCGCCGAATATAATAGGTGTAGTAGGTGTAGACCTTACAGTGAAATGCTTACTTTACAAGTCCTTAACCAACAATACAGCTTTAAGAAGAAGAAGAAATAGCGAGGCTACAGTACAGAGTCAATGTGCGGGGGCACAGGTTAGTCGAGGGAATTGAGGTAATATGTACATGTAGGTAGAGCTATTAAAGGGACTATGCATAGATAATAACAGAGAGTAGCAGCAGCGTAAAAGACGGGGGGCAAAGCAAATAGTCTGGGTAGCCATTTGATTAGACGTTCAGGAGTCTTATGGCTTGGGGTTAGAAGCTGTTTTAGAAGCCTCTTGGACCTAGACCTGGGTGGCTGGGGGTCTTTGACCATTTTTAGGGTCTTCGTCTGACACCCGCCTGGTATAGAGGTCCTGGATGGCAGGAAGCTTGGCCCCAGAGATGTACTCGGCCAAACGCACTACCCTCTGTTGTTCCTTGCGGTCGGAGGCCGAGCAGTTGTCATACCAGCCAGTGATGCAACCCGTCAGGATACTCTCGATGGTGCAGCTGTAAAACCTTTTGAGGATCTGAGGACCCATGCCAAATCTTTTCAGTCTCCTGAGGGGGAATAGGTTTTATTGTGCCCTCTTCATGACTATCTTGATGTGCTTGGACCATGTTAGTTTGTTGGTGATGAGGACACCAAGGAACTTGAAGCTCTCAACCTGCCACACTACAGCCCCGTCGATGAGAATGGGGGCGTGCTCGGTCCTCCTTTTCCTGCAGTCCACAATTATCTCCTTTGTCTTAATCACGTTGAGGGAGAGGTTGTTGTCCTGGCAGCTTAGTGATGAGCTTTGAGTGCACTATGGTGTTGAATGCTGAGCTGTAGTCAATGAACAGCATTCTCACATAGGTGTTCCTTTTGTCCAGGTGTGAAAGGGCAGTGTGGAGTGCAATAGAGATTGCATCACCTGCTGATCTGTTGGGGAGTTATGCAAATCGGAGTGGGTCTAGGGTTTCTAGGATAATGATGTTGATGTGAGCCATGACCAGCCTGTCAAAACACTTCATCGCTACAGACGTGAGTGCTACGGGTCGGTAATCATTTAGGCAGGTTACCTTATTGTTCTTGGGCACAGGGACTATGGTGGACTGCTTGAAACATGTTGGTATTACAAACTCAGTCAGGGACAGGTTGAAAATGTCAGTGAAGACACTTGTCAGTTGGTCAGCGCATGCTCGGAGTACATGTCCTGGTAATCTGTCTGGCACTGCGGCCTTGTGAATGTTGACCTGTTTAAAGGTCTTACTAACATCGGCTGCGGAGAGCGTGCTCACACAGTCGTCCGGAACAGCTGTAGCTCTCATGCATGTTTCAGTGTTAATTGCCTCGAAGTGAGCTTAGAAGTAATTTAGCTCGTCTTCTAGACTCGTATCACTGGGCAGCTCTCGTCTGTGCTTCACTTTGTTGTCTGTAATGGTTTGCAAGCCCTGCCACATCCGACGAGTGTCGGAGCCGGTGTTGTCCAGGCTAGTAGGTCAGGATGTCATATGGGAGATACTACCCATCAATTACGGGTGCTGTACTTCAGTTGTGGAGAACCATATGATGTTCATTTTGATATTTAGATATTGAGATACTGTACAGTACATTATGTTCCTGTTCTATGTTCATTTGAATTATATGGTCTACATTCCTGTTCTGTGTTCTTTTTAATTATATGGTGTTGGTAAAATTATGATTAAATGACTGAACAAATCATTTTAAATGGAACTGTAACTAAGTAAAACTTATACTCTGTGTTATTATATCTGATTAACAATATGAGTTCATAAGAAGGGATTGTGAGACACAGACAAGGAGTAATTAAAGTTAATGAACACCATTTCAACTAGGAAGAAACGAATGGGTTGTGGACTGTGAAAACAGATAAGGTCGTTAGCCTATGGTTGACCCTACAGAAACTTAGCTCTTGGGATTTTGGATAAGACAATGAGTGCATTCCTAAGCTTTCTGTTAATTAGAATTGTCAGCTCAGTGGTGATTGATAATGTTGAGGGGTCAAAAGTTACCTGGGAGTGTGTTAGTAAGTTAGAATGAACTTTTCACCTTACTTTTTCCCGGTTGAGAGGAGGGGATTCTGTTAAAGCAATGAAATGACGTCATGATCTGTATATAAACTGTTGCTCGTGATTAAGTGGGAGCACGCTCCGAGAATAAATTCTGTTACCTTTTATTGAAAGACTGGTCTGCGTCTATTTTATGCAAACAAGAATCTTACAAATTCTCATAAAATAGATGAAGGGTTTTCAATTAATGAAAGCACATTGGCATAATTAAATTACATTAACATGTGGTCTATCCATACAGGGTACTGAACCAAAATATTAACGCAACATGCTACAATTTCAACGAGTCTACTAAGTTAAAGTTCATTATATAAGGAAATCAGTCAATTTAAATAAATGATGCCCCACTCTATGGATTTCACATGACTGGGCAGGGGCACAGCCATGGTCGGGCCTGGAAGGGCTTAGGACCACCCAATGGGGGAGTCAATCAGAATGAGTTTTTTCCCCAGAAAAGGGCTTTATTACAGACAGAAATACACCTCAGGTTCATCAGCTGTCCTGCTGGCTGGTCTCAGACGATCCCGCAGGCGAAGAAGCCGGATGTGGAGGTTCTGGGATGGCATGGTTACACATGGTCTGTGGTTGTGAGGCTGGTTGGACGTACTGCTAGATTCTCTAAAACGACATCGGTAGAGAAATTAACTTTTTTTTTTGCAACAGCTCTGGTGGACATTTCTGCACTCACCATGCCAATTGCATACTCCCTCAAAACATGATACATCTGTGGCATTGTGTTGTGTGACAAAACTGCACATTTTAGAGTGGCCTTTTATTGCCCCCAGCACAAGGTGTGCCTGTGTAATGGTCATGCTGTTTAATCAGCTTCTTGATATGCTACACCTGTCAGTTGGATGGATTATATTGGCAAAGGATAAATACATTTGTGCACAAAATTTGAGAGATATAAGCTTTTTGTGCATCTGGAACATTTCTGGGATCTTTTATTTCAGCTCATGAAACATGGGATCAACACTTTACATATTGTGTTTATATTTTTATTCAGTATAATATTTGAATATCAAACTTTAATTTCAATGTCAAACATATGGATATTGAAGGTGTTGTGATGAATCTATATCTTCCAGTATAAAGGATTCCTCTCACTAGCTGGTAGCATAGTTGGTGCTCTAGTTGTCACTAGTGGGCTTTCTGGGGTGAAGAGGATACCCTTTAAATCTACCCTTAAATTCATTAAACAAAGTATTTACAATAACTCCCTGTTATAATACCATGAGGCCATTCATATACTTATTTCTTGTAACACACAATAGAAAAGTACAGTATAGATCGGATACATTAAAACATTTTGTTATGTTGTTATCCATGCAGTTGCATACCTGACATGCAATAACATAAATTTATCAACCACTTAAGTGTTAACATCATTCTCTGGGATTAAAGGTCTAGGATGCATTTGTAAATTGTCGTTGTCGGACAATCTTCACTTTCCACTTAAGGAAAAGCACATGAGCCCCATTTTGAGTTTTCAGAGGCGAATTCAGCACATTGTAGAGACATTTTTCCACTACCATGAAATCCTTAACTGAAAAGGTTACAAAAATTATGCACATTATTTGTGAAACCTTTTACCTTGTGACACACACATGCAGGTATGCACACACGTAGAAGTAACAGGCTGTGTATGTAGGGTATGTTCACAGTCAGTAGAATCAAACTACATCTGACTCTAGTACCCTCAAACATGAGCACTATTGTAAAATACTTTCCACATATCTGACACTGTGTATGTCCCAAATGGCACCCTTTTCCCTTTGTAGTGCACTACTTTTGACCAGGGCCCATAGAGTGCCATGCAAAAGTATTGCACTATAAAGGCAATATGGTGCCATTTGGGACACAGTAACTGACTTGCTCTGTTTGCTAAGGAAATTCCAATGACAAACGGATAAGTAACGAAGTCCCATTTGTGAATTAAGCTTTACTTACAGTTTTTACAATCACTTTGGCACTAATTTCGGAAACTCAATGTCATTTTTCAAAACTCTAGATACAAAACCCACAACCAATGATCAAAATGCAAATTCTTCAAAACGCTAACACTTTTTCCAATTGCTTGGATACAATACACATAACGCTAAGTTCATTTGTTCATTGAACTAAAATCACCTGTTCAAAATGACACAACTTAACATCAAAGTATTACCATTTCAAAATGCAATTCACACATTACATCTGAAATGACTGTCTATTAATTTCATTACAATGATCTAACTATCAATTGGTACAACTGCTCAAAATGATAAGTAGCTGTTGCATTACTCTTAATGCATAGTTTTATGGAAACTGAAGAACAATATTTCATGTTTAGATCATGAAAGTTTCAGGATAATGAGATTCATTGACACCAATTACCGTGGAATATGAACCAATTGGACTACATTATCTATGGATGTAATATTTCATCATCATTCTTTATCAGACACTGTTTCTATGGTCCCATGTACCACTTTTTCAGACCATGTTTTCAGATTTTACATTACTGTACAATCACCAGCCACTTTATTAGGTGCACATATCTAGTACTGGGTAGGACCCACTTTTGCCTCCACAACAGCCTGAATTATTCATGTTGTTGTATTCTGCACACCACTGTTTTAAACAGCTGTTATTTGAGCATTTGTGGCCTTTCTGTTAGCTTGAATGAGTCTGGGCATTCTCCTCTGACCTCTCTCATTAACAAGGTGTTTTTCCCACACAACTGCCGCTCACTGAATGTGTTTTGTTTATCACACCATTCTCTGTAAACTCTAGAGACTGTAGTGCGTAAAAATCCCAGGAGGGCAGCTGTTTCTGAGATGCTAGAATCACCATGTGTGACATCAACAATCAGACCACGGTCAAAATTGCTTAGATTACTCATCTTGCCTGTTCTAAAGTTTGGTCGAACAACATCTAAAGCTCTACAGTATCTACTCTATATATTGAGTTGCAGGCAGCCACATGATTTGCCGTTCGAATGTAACCTTCTTTGATTAACTAAATCAGGTCTGTAGAGCCGATGGCATGACCAATGTCATTGAGTGGGATAATGTCAGGTTCCACCATGCTCAAATGGTATAAGCATGGTTTCAGGCCTAACCACAATTTACCACCTTGTACTTACCCCCATACTCTCCTTTCCTTAACTAGATTGAGGATTTTTTCTACACATGGAGGTGGAAGGTATATGATAGGCACCCTCATGAACAAGCCACCCTTCTGCAGGCCATGGATGAAGCATGCAATGACATCACGGCAGACCAGTGTCAGGCCTGGATTCGCAATGCCTGAAGATTCTTCCCAAGATGTTTGGCTAATGAAAACATCCATTGTGATGTGGATGAGAACCAGTGGCCAAATCCACAAGACAGCGTTGAAATATAGAAGTACAGTAATCAATCCTTTGTTTTGCTCTTTACAGTAAGCCAGGTGAGGAACACTGCAGTTGACGTTTTACAGTAAGCCAGGTGAGGAACACTGCAGTTGATGTTTTACAGTAATCCAGGTGAGGAACACTGCAGTTGACGTTTTACAATAAGCCAGGTGAGGAACTGTTATGCAGGTGAGTGAGGACCCAAAAGCGATATAACGGAAACAGAGTCTTTTAATGTCCAAACAGGGAAAACATAAATCCTCAATCATTACAGGGGAAGTCCAAACAGGGAAAACACAAATCCTCTAGTTTAACAGGAGAGTCCCCCTTCTAGTTGTTGAGGAGAGTTGCAGGGCTAGCGGCAACAGACTGCAGGTCCCTTCGGGTAGGCGCGGGCCGTAGAGGATAGAGACACCTGCTCACACGTAGTATCTGATGACGAGGCAGAATACAACTGGACGGAACAAAAGCAAAGCAAACAGAAAACAAGAATCCGACAAGGACAGAAGCAGAAACAGAGAGAGAAATAGAGACATAATCTGAGGGCAAAATAGGGGACAGGTGTGAAAGAGTAAACGAGGTTGTTAGGAGAATGAGGAACAGCTGGGAGCAGGAACGGAACGATAGAGAGAGAGAGGAATAGAGAGAGAGAAAGAAACCTAATAAGACCAGCAGGGGGAAATGAAGAGAAGAGAAAGCACAGGGACAAGACATGACAATACAATACATGACAGTACCCCCCCATTCACCGAGCGCCTCCTGGCGCACTCGAGGAGGAAACCTGGCGGCAACGGAGGAAATCATCGATCAGCGAACGGTCCAGCACGTCCCGAGATGGAACCCAACTCCTCTCCTCAGGACCGTAACGGGAAACGATGAAGAGGGAATCTAGTGCAATTACTATTATAAAAATGAGACATGGGTAGAGAACTGTAAGAGTTTGAGCAATCAGGACCAAACAGGCCAGGAGAGTAACAACTAGGGACAGACTGAGACACAGCAAGGCTAAGACCAGGAACAGGAGAGAGGCGGTGGCTGTGGACAGACTGAGACACAGCAAGTGCAGGAGCAGGACCAGGAGAGATGCGGTGGCTGGGGACAGACTGAGACACAGCAAGGGCAGGAAAGATGCGGTGGCAGGGGACAGACAGACACAGCAAGGGCAGGAGAGATGCGATGGCTGGGGACAGACTGAGACACAGCAAGGCCAGGAGCAGGACCAGGAGGAGAGTTACCGGACTTAGTCTGCGCGCAGCCCGAACAAGCAGCCACGAAACGACGCGTATCACGCTCCTGAGTGGGCCACCAAAAACGCTGGCGAAAAGAAGCAAGCGTACCCCGAACGCCGAGGTGGCCGGCTGACTTGGCAGAGTGAGCCCACTGAAGAACGGCCAGACGAGTAGGAACGGGAACGAAAAGAAGGTTCCTAGGACAAGCGCGCGGAGAAGAAGTGTGAGTGAGTGCTTGCTTAACCTGCCTCTCAATTCCCCAGACAGTCAACCCGACAACACGCCCCTCACGGAATCTCCCCTCGGGGTCGGTGGAGGCTACTGAAGAACTGAAGAGACGGGATAAAGCATCAGGCTTGGTGTTCCTTGAGCCCGGACGATAAGAAATAACGAACTCGAAATGAGCGAAATACAGCGCCCAACGAGCCTGACGCGCATTAAGTCGTTTGGCAGAACGGATGTACTCAAGGTTCTTATGGTCAGTCCAAACGACAAAAGGAACGGTCGCCCCCTCCAACCACTGTCGCCATTCGCCTAGGGCTAAGCGGATGGCGAGCAGTTCGCGGTTAGCCACATCATAGTTACGTTCCGACGGCGACAGGCAATGAGAAAAATACGCGCAAGGGTGGACCTTATTGTCAGAATGGGAGCGCTGGGACAGAATGGCTCCCACGCCCACCTCTGACGCGTCTACCTCGACAATGAACTGTTTAGTGACGTCAGGTGTAACAAGGATAGGAGCGGATGTTAAACGCTTCTTGAGGAGATCAAAAGCTCCCTGGGCGGAAACGGACCACTTAAAGCACGTCTTGACAGAAGTAAGGGCTGTGAGAGGAGCTGCCACTCGACCGAAGTTACGAATGTAACGCCGATAGAAATTTGCGAAACCGAGAAAGCGCTGCAGTTCGACACGTGACTTAGGGACGGGCCAATCGCTGACAGCATGGACCCTAGCGGGATCCATCTGAATGCCTTCAGCGGAAATAACAGAACCGAGAAAAGTGACGGAGGAGACATGAAAAGCGCACTTCTCAGCCTTCACATAAAGACAATTCTCTGAAAGGCGCTGGAGGACACGTCGAACGTGCTGAACATGAATCTGGAGTGACGGTGAAAAAAATCAGGATCTCGTCAAGGTAAACAAAAACAAAGATGTTCAGCATGTCACTCAGTACATCATTAACTAATGCCTGAAAGACAGCTGGAGCATTAGCGAGACCGAACGGCAGAACCCGGTATTCAAAATGCCCTAACGGAGTGTTAAATGCCGTTTTCCACTCGTCCCCCTCCCTGATGCGCACGAGATGGTAAGCGTTACGAAGGTCCAACTTAGTAAAGAACCTGGCTCCCTGCAGAATCTCGAAAACTGAAGACATAAGGGGAAGCGGATAACGATTCTTAACCGTTATGTCATTCAGCCCTCGATAATCCACGCAGGGGCGCAGGGTCCCGTCCTCTTCCTTAACAAAAAAGAACCCCGCTTCGGCGGGAGAGGAGGAAAGGACCACGGTACCGGTGTCGAGAGCTACAGACAAATAATCTTAGAGAGCCTTACGTTCGGTAGCCGACAGAGAGTCTAGTCTACCCCGTGGGGGAGTAGTACCCGGAAGGAGATCAATACAACAATTATACGACCGGTGAGGAGGAACGGAGGTGGCCCTGGACCGACTGAAGACCGTGCGCAGATCATGATATTCCTCTGGCACCCCTGTCAAATCACCAGGCTCCTCCTGTGAAGAGGGGGCAGAAGAAACAGGAGGAATAGCAGACACTAAACACTTAACATGACAAGAGACGTTCCAGGAGAGGATAGAATTACTAGACCAATTAATAGAAGGATTATGACACACTAGCCAGAGATGGCCCAAAACAACAGGTGTAAAAGGTGAACAAAAAAGAAAAAAAGAAATGGTTTCACTATGATTACCAGAGACAGTGAGGGTTAATGGTAGCGTTTCACGCTGAATCCTGGGGAGAGGACTACCATCCAAGGCGAACATAGCCGTGGGCTCCCCTAACTGCATGAGAGGAATGTCATGTTCCCGAGCCCAGGCTTCGTCCATAAAACAGCCCTCCGCCCCAGAGTCTATTAATGCACTGCAGGAAGCTGCCGAACCGGTCCAGCGTAGATGGACCGACAAGGTAGTACAGGAACTTGACGGAGAGACCAGAGTAGTAGCGCTCGCCAGTAGCCCTCCGCTTACTGATGAGCTCTGGCCTTTTACTGGACATGAAATGACAAAATGACCAGCAGAACCGCAATAGAGACAGAGGCGGTTGGTGATTCTCCGTTCCCTCTCCTTAGTCGAGATGCGAATACCCCCCAGCTGCATGGGCTCAACACCTGAGCCAGTGGGGGAGATGGTAGAGATGCGGAGAGGGGGACACTGTTAACGCGAGCTCTCTTCCATGAGCTCGGTGACGAAGATCTACCCGTCGTTCTATGCGAATGGCGAGTTCAATCAAAGAATCCACGCTGGAAGGAACCTCCCGGGAGAGAATCTCATCCTTAACCTCAGCGTGGAGACCCTCCAGAAAACGAGCGAGCAACGCCGGCTCGTTCCAGTCACTGGAGGCAGCAAGAGTGCGAAACTCTATAGAGTAATCCGTTATGGATCGATTACCTTGACATAGGGAAGACAGGGCCCAGGAAGCTTCTTTCCCAAAAACAGAACGATCAAAAACCTGTATCATCTCCTCCTTAAAGTTCTGATACTGGTTAGTACACTCAGCCCTTGCCTCCCAGATAGCCGTGCCCCACTCACGAGCCCGTCCAGTAAGGAGAGATATGACGTAGGCGATACGAGCAGTACCCCTGGAGTACGTGTTGGGCTGGAGAGAGAACACAATATCACACTGGGTAAGGAACGAGCGACATTCAGTGGGCTCCCCAGAGTAACACGGTGGGTTATTAATTCTGGGCTCCGGAGACCCGGAAGCCCAGGAGGTAACCAGTGGATCGAGGCGGAGATTGTGAATATCCTCCGAGAGGCCGGAGACTTGGGCGGCCGGGGTCTCAACGGCATGTCGAGCAGCAGACAATTCCTGTTCGTGTCTGCCTAGCATCGCTCCCTGGAACTCGACGGCTGAGTGGAGAGAATCCAAAATCGCTGGGTCCATTCTTGGTCGGATTCTTCTGTTATGCAGGTGAGTGAGGACCCAAAAGCGATATAACGGAAACAGAGTCTTTTAATGTCCAAACAGGGAAAACATAAATCCTCAATCATTACAGGGGAAGTCCAAACAGGGAAAACACAAATCCTCTAGTTTAACAGGAGAGTCCCCCTTCTAGTTGTTGAGGAGAGTTGCAGGGCTAGCGGCAACAGACTGCAGGTCCCTTCGGGTAGGCGCGGGCCGTAGAGGATAGAGACACCTGCTCACACGTAGTATCTGATGACGAGGCAGAATACAACTGGACGGAACAACAGCAAAGCAAACAGCAAACAAGAATCCGACAAGGACAGAAGCAGAAACAGAGAGAGAAATAGAGACTTAATCAGAGGGCAAAATAGGGGACAGGTGTGAAAGAGTAAACGAGGTCGTTAGGAGAATGAGGAACAGCTGGGAGCAGGAACGGAACGATAGAGAGAGAGAGGAATAGAGAGAGAGAAAGAAACCTAATAAGACCAGCAGGGGGAAACGAAGAGAAGAGAAAGCACAGGGACAAGACATGACAATACAATACATGACAAGGAACACTGCAGTGATGTTTTACAGTAAGCCAGGTGAGGAACACTGAAGTGATGTTTTACAGTAAGCCAGGTGAGGAACACTGCAGTGATGTTTTACAGTAAGCCAGGTGAGGAACACTGCAGTGATGTTTTACAGTAAGCCAGGTGAGGAACACTGCAGTGATGTTTTACAGTAAGCCAGGTGAGGAACACTGCAGTTGACGTTTTACTGTAGTTTTTTTCTTTTTTTGTAGCTAATTATTTTTGCTTTGTTTCAAAGAAACCTATGTTATGATTGTATTGTATTTCATCAATAATTGTCATATTTTGATCAATGATTCCATTGTGTCTGTAGTATTCTCTCTACAAGTCCTTTTAGAGTGATGTATTTACACGTAGTAGCATAATGAAACATGTGTCACATATTTTGTACTACAATATCTACATTTTACTGTCGCCGTCGGCTACAATTCCATAATCTTTTTAAATTGACGAATGTTCAGTGTTTTGCCCATATAATTCATTCTATTTACTTAACCATAAAAAGCATGCCTTTACTATACAGTTGTCAATCCTTGACAATCCCTAAAGATGAGTAAATGTTCCCCCTTCATCTGCTGCTGATCATGTGCTAGGATTCACACACATTTCACTATGCTGGCCCTTTGGTCTTGAGCACAGTGCATGCTAACGCTAGCTGGCTCATTGTTCATTCACTCAATAGGCCCTAGGCATGGCGTGGGTAGGACTGAGAAGAGCCAAATCCATGCCCTGCTCATTCCATGAATATTTTTGACATGGTCCTCCCTGACTTGTGCAACTTGCTGAGGGCAGAAGTGTTTGCGTGGCAGATGGATGCTAAATCCAGTTTTGGCAACATTGTAAAATATCATAACAAGTGGGAGCTTTTGCGGAGCATCTGAGCATGAGGAATATGCTAATGTCATAGAAGGGGAGCTCCTCTATGAAGGTGACAGAGGTGTCCATTTCAAGTGAGGCCTTATGGGTCAAAACCTTACTTTAACTACAAGAGCACACACAGTGGTGTGTGTGTGTGTGTGTGTGTGTGTGTGTGTGTGTGTGTGTGTGTGTGTGTGTGTGTGTGTGTGTGTGTGTGTGTGTGTGTGTGTGTGTGTGTGTGTGTGTGTGTGTGTGTGTGTGTGTGTGTGTGTGTTAAACCCATAGAGATCTCAGGGACTATGTCATAAACCCCAGAACACAGCATCAGAATGCAGTTAAAATGGCAGCAATATTGGTCAGGGAGAAATCCATGAATGACAGTAGAGGTCTAATCCTGATTTTACTTTGCAGGAAAATAAATGTAAGGCATGTGATAGATCAGAAATTGTGTAATAGAATATTTCTCAACCTAAAATATTGTAATATAATTATAAATACAGTTTATAGGGGTTTAATACAGATGTTCTGTATAAATAGCCTCTACAATATATGTAAACAGACCATAAATGTCAACATTTTTGTTTTCTACATTTTTGTTTGTGATGCAGCATCCAGGGTGCATCACATCCGGCCGTGGGAGTCCCATAGGGCAGCGCACAATTCGCACAACATCGTCCGGGTTTGGCCAGGGTAGGCGGTCATTGTAAATAAGAATTTGTTCTTAACTGACTTGCCTAGTTAAATCAAATTAAATAACATGGTTCATGTCCATTCTCGTATTCTAATTCCTAATTAAATGGTTAAACCAAACAACCTGAGCTAGTTTTAGCATGACTGAACTGTTTTTAATGATCTTACCACAAAACACTTTTTAAATTGATGTTATTTTTATGATCTTTTTACTGTATTAGTATATAGTGTCCTATTTGTGAGAGAGCTCCAACAAAACATTCCAATGTATGTATTACTTAATACTTGAAAATGTCAAATAAACGACTGTGTGTGTGTAGGCTGTGTGTGTAAAATCAAATAAAAAATACTCAACACAGAAATACAATCTCAATCAATAAATTGTACAGAAATTTAAAAAATAATGAAAAAAATAAATAAAGGTGCTCTGATAATCACTATCTTTTTAATAACTCATCGACACCTATAGTTTTGCCGTGATGATGGGCTGTGATTTTTATTGATTTATTTATCAATGTTGAGCTCAGTGTCGATTAAGCACACTACATTACGAAATTATGAATATTAAATTAATTGCAAAAATCCTGAATATCAATCTCAGTGGCTCTGAAAGGTGCATCAAAGCAGGGACTGAGAGACTGAAAAACAGCTTCTATCTCAAGGCCATCAGACAGACTGTTAAACAGCCACCGCTAACATTGAGTGGCTGCAGCCAACACACTGACTCAACTCCAGCCACTGTAATAATGGGAATTGATGGAAATTGATGTCAAATATATCACTAGCCACTTTAAACAATGCTACTTCATATAATGTTTACATACCCTACATTATTCATCTCATATATATATATATACTGTACTCTATATCATCTACTGCATCATTATGTAATACATGTATCACTAGCCACTTTAAACCATGCCACTTTGTTTACATACCCTACATTACTCATCTCATATGTATATACTCTACTCGATACCATCTACTGCATCTTGCCTATGCCGTTCTGTACCATCACGCATTCATATCTTTATGTACATATTCTTTATCCCTTTACACTTGTGTGTATCCTACAAGACCATGGTGCTTGCCTACGGAGCTGTGAGGGGAACGGCACCTCAGTACCTCCAGGCTCTGATCAGGCCCTACACCCAAATAAGGGCACTGCGTTCATCCACCTCTGGCCTGCTCGCCTCCCTACCACTGAGGAAGTACAGTTCCCGCTCAGCTCAGTCAAAACTGTTCGCTGCTCTGGCTCCCCAATGGTGGAACAAACTCCCTCACGACGCCAGGACAGCGGAGTCAATCACCACCTTCCGGAGACACCTGAAACCCCACCTCTTTAAGGAATACCTAGGATAGGATAAAGTAATCCTTCTCACCCCCCCCTTAAAATACTTAGATGCACTATTGTAAAGTGGTTGTTCCACTGGATGTCATAAGGTGAATGCACCAATTTGTAAGTCGCTCTGGATAAGAGCGTCTGCTAAATGACTTAAATGTAAATGACTTAAATGTATAAAGTAGTAGTTTTTGGAATTGTTAGGTTAGATTACTAGTTGGTTATTACTGCATTGTCGGAACTAGAAGCACACGCATTTCGCTACACTCGCATTAACATCTGCTAACCATGTGACAAATACATTTGATTGATTTGATTTTGTTTATTAAAATCTGTAGCTTGCTAGCTACATATTTTGTCCCATGAGATTCACAGTTGTTTCCTAGGCAACAAGTGGATCCCTTGCCCTTCCGTGTGCTGCTGACGTTCCTTTTGGACCATACCAAGTACAGCTATTGGTAGGATGACGGGGATATTTATCTAAACATAATCTATTTAAACGTGCAAGTTGGACAACAAATTAAATTGACATTGTAAAAAAATAAATAGAGTGTTAATACAATCAATGCATAATTATATCACTACCCCCCTGTAGTCAAGTGCATCCTTCTTTACCATAATTTGGCCATCCCTGAACCAAAGATATTTATAAGTAACATAAGATAGTTAATCTGTGTCGTTTACAGTGAGAGCAAATGAAGCATAGGGGGCAGAACAAGCAAGGAGGTGGGCAAATCCAAGCACGAGCAAGCGAGATCCCATTCGCGCGTTGTAGCATGAATTTGCATATTTCCGCCTTCTCTGTAAAGTGCGTGTGTGCACAAACTCAATTCGACCCCACTCGTTCTAAACAATGCCATTTTAAACTTTGGCAAAGCGTAAAGTCTATAAAAACGTAGTGCACTGTGTTCGTAACAGATTATAGTTTTGGAAACAGAAACACAGTTTTGACATCAGATGTTTAATCGATGAGATAATTAGAAGAATGTTGGCCCAATTTCACCTCTCCATCATCTCTAACTTCCACTGGACTTCCTCTCACTACCATATTTGGTAAAGAGAAAACGTTCTAAACGGATGCTTCAGTTTTATAATCCCTGTGACGTGTCTGGGTTACCCCTTCTGGCTGTGACTGAACTGCAAAATAGCTTGTTGCTTGTGCAACACGATAGCCTTACTGTAAAGTAGTTAGTTGTGAGAAAAAGTAATTTCTGCCATACCGATTTTCTATTTTTATTTTCCGACCAGAATGTTTGCAACTCGATATTACCTTTCCTGATAGTAGTTCCGCGTGGGCCGTTGGAAGTCTCTTGCCTGCGCGCGGTGACAAGTACATCTGCATGCGACAGGTAAGCAGGTAGCCAGCTAGCATAGAATAGCTAGCTAGCTAATTTCATACTTGGGTTGTTACGATTGTGTTTAGTTACCTGCTAACTAGCCAATTTGTTTACTTCGTCACCTTGTGCGTGGCTATGTGAATGTGGTTGCCAACATAGATAGATAGCTATGTTATTATACCAGCGCGAACTAACGTTCGTTCGTTTTGCCGCAGCTACTTCAACAGGAATGCTAGCTAACGTTAACTAGCTAGCATCTCGTAGGCTTTCAAAGTGAGTTGACAGATTTTGTAGAAACTATTGCTTCAGTTAGCCAATGTTGTCAGCTCGCACTAAATTCCCCCCACGAGGTCGCTTCCAACTAACGTTATTGGCTAAGAACGGTTCCCTAACTTCACGGCAGGCGAACGTGTTATCGAGCTGTCAAGCTTCAGGTGGCAGTCAGTGTCATTAACGTTATTAATGTTGTTATTGACTTGATAGTTGTTGTACCTACCTAGCTAACTAACTAGTTGGCTTTGGCATGCCAATATTGCCATACCAAAGGCGATGCAAACTAGCTAGTTACCTGAAATAAATTAAATGGCCACATATTGGTCCAATTTTAAAGGGGGGACGGACGAGTAATCTATTCATTAACGTTCATGGATAGGTTGAGCAAGTTAGATCCAAATGACAGTGTGTTGCAGACATTATCACCCACAGTAACAGTACATACATCACATTGTAGGTGAAGTAAACATAATGTGGGTTATTTAACTTTGACATATAACATATTTTATGACTTAGAAATACAAAAACTCACTCACTCACAGTTTTCTTGTAGCGTGAGTGAAGGTCAATAGGCTATGCTTGTGTGTTAATGTACCAAATATGATTGATGCTGATTGAGGATGATATAGTAAGGCTCAATAAACAGTTAGGCAATGGATGTGACTCATAATTCATTACTAATAATTGTTTTATTGCATGCTCTGATGTTCATGTATGTATGCACTGCAGACAGGCTACTGTTTGCAGAGCAGAATACAGATTTCAGACTCAACTAATGCAATGGCTTAGGCCTGTTTTTTAAAAAATTTTTTTTAAAGTTATTGAATCAGGTTAACAAATGTTATTTTGCTCAGTGTTCTGGAGAATTGCTAGGACTTTAGAAGTTAATGGCATAGCCTACCCTTCAAGTAGCATGTTATCGTCTGTCTTACAAAAAGAGAGATCCTGAAATGAATATGCATTGCAAAGAACTGTTGATGAGATTCACAGAGGATATTGGGTCTATCCGTGGATCTGTTTTGTCCATCTTCGGTAGCCATGGAAACCCACTGCTGATTGAGACTTAAAGCTCTGCAACATTGCAGGGGCAAATAAACAATTCAACAAGATGGAGCCTCTTTGTATTGTCAGTCATCTGAACGATGCTGCATTTCGATGTAGGGTAATCCTTCTCATTTCACTCTATTATATAGTGTTCTGTACATTTTACTCAGTCAAGTATTCATTGGTCAGCAGAAAGTCCATCCAAGGGGTTCAAAGTGAAACACAACTCCTCTCCTGCCTTTTGCTATTTAATTACAGCCAAGAACAGGAAGGCAGTAGCCTATCATTGATCTTTCACTGGTTTCTATTATTTCCTTTATTAAAATCTTTGAAATGGAGAGATACCACACCCTTTATTTTATGTGGACAATTGGTGCGCATGCCTCTTAGCCATAGGCTATATAAATCAAATGTATATCATGTTTGTCATATGCACAGGGTGCAATTAAAATTCTAAACCTTCCTCTATTTGTTATACCTTGTTGTATATCTCTGCGTTGGTTGTTTTTGTTTCTTTAGCCTACTCATTGGAAAGTCACTTGTGCAGTTTATAGCCTGTTGTTTAATATCACAGCGAGGCACAAGGGTGAACCAGGACAGGGGTTAAGGAGGGGATACCATGGTGGGAAGAAAGTAGCCTGACTTGTTTGTCCGCAAGGCTTTTGTTTTCCTGTTGAAAATCTGTTTCTGCAACATTACTTTTGTTATGGCTAGTATACCATCGTCACATGGTGATTAAGATAGAATATTGGACTTTGTTTAGGACCACTTGCTCCCCAATAGCCTCCTAGGCTATATTTTCCAGTTGTTTTCCAGCAGTCATCTCCCTTCCACCTCTCTGAAGCACTTTCTAGTGTTGTCAAGCATAGCTGTAAAGTGAGTTTGCTGTCTGTTCAAGGCATTTCCAGCCCCCTTCCCCCCCAAGCATAGGAATGAGAGTAGAGCACCAACTGATTCTATATCACCTGGGGGGTTATTCACTAAAACCAAACAGAAGCAAACAAGCTGAAACAAGGAGGGACCTACCTGAATTTGTCCAATAAGAAACGCTTGTTTATGTTTTCGTTTGTAAAATGTTTTGCTACAATGTGCACTAATGAATACGACTCTTTAAGTTGGGTCCCCTATTACGATCTATGGGTGGGTCGCATGCAAAGGTGACATTGGTGGATGGCGCTAACATAAATGTTTTAGTCTGTCAACTGCTGAGGTAGGATACACAATTCACTTTGTTTAGGAAGATAGATTCACACCATACCACAGATTTAGAGAGGTGTTATTGTCCGAGCTAACCTTGAGGGTTATCAGGTTTATTTGGCAGTGAACTGGAAAGAGCATATCTAGCCTCATTGATGTTGAAGCACTCAGGCTGCCACATAATCTGTTGTCCATGTATAGGAGTGGGAGCTCAACACAGAAAGAGAGAGGGTGAGCGAGATAAAAAGGGACAGTTGGATATTGTATTGGATTTGAAAAATCATGAAGCAGGGGCTCTGACTCATCAGTTCTGTGCTGCCGCCGTTCCATCCACAACATCTCACGTGATACTAAATAGGCTGCTGTTTGTGTCGTCACTGGGGTGGGGAGAAGAGGAGGGACAATGTTCTCTTTCCAGAGGGGCTGCTGCTAAGCTTATGTCATGTTACAGTGCAGGTGGGGAGAGCTTATGCTCTACATCAGATAATTTCATATTTATTATTTAAACTGTGTTTATGTTTTGCCTATGGTGATACAGAGGATGATGTGATGTTTTCATGTTGGTTGCCTAGTAGCCTACATGTTGTGTCCTTTGTGGAATGGCCAAAAGGGGGATGGATGTTGATCCCCGGGACCACCCATACGTAGAATGTATGCACACATGACTGTAAGTCGCTTTGGATAAAAGCGTCTGCTAAATGGCATATATTATTATTATTATTATGGTGTGTAAGCTGGGCATGAAATTGGGGAAATACCTTTAAGGTCCAGCAGTGTCTGTGTCATTGGGTAGTTCTGAGTTCTGCCTGCCAGTTAGTACCCTACGAGCCAACCAGGAAAGAGCTGTGATCTGATATTCCTTTTCCTATTGGACCGAGCAAGGAGTGGGCAGACCTGGCTGGAGGCGGGTGGGCAGGAAGGGGCTGGCTGTGGGGGATGGCTGTTATGCATTTTAGCCAGATAGTTGAGCAGACACTCCTCTGCTTCCTGCCTGCTTCGCTCCCCTCCCCTCTGTGGCTGAGAGAAAGAAAAAAAATATCTCTGTCTAGGCATGGGACTCTGGCTGCTGCAGCGCTCTGCAGCTCCTCCCAGGGAATGACAACAGTTCACATGGTCATTAGCTCCAGACGCTGAAGCAGGGGAACTACTCCGAGGCACAGCAGCTGCACCTGGTGTCTCTTTGCTGTGGCTTAAAGAGAGAGGCACGACAGAGCTATACAGGACTCAGCAAAAAACGAGGTGGGAAGAACGTCTCTGATCTATTTTTTAAAAAGTAGTTTGCTGCAGTATGGTGCATACCATCCTGGGTGGGTAGGGAGGAAAGAGAGAGTGTCTGTGTTGGAGAGGGAGCTACAGAGAGGGGCAGCACAAATGGGTGAGGGGAGCTCGCTGGTACAGTCTAACGAACGCTTTGCTGGTTACAGCCGCTTGAATTTCTCGTGCTTGTGTTGGGACTTGTTGATGACTAGGGAAACTAACTTCCACAGACAGACAGTGCCTCTCCCTTCCCTTCATGATGTAGAAAAATTATGCAGACTTCTCTCCATGAAGTTCAGAGCACATGGACTAGCCAGATAGAGAAAGATTTGTCAGATTTATTTGTAGACCGCTCCATTAGGCTGTTTCAAACTTTCCTTTTATGCCAGAAAAGAGTTTCACTTTCAATGCAGTTCATAGGCGTAGATAAAATATTTTTCACTTGTACTGGAGGTGGACATGAAACAGAGCTGAGGGCTGGCTCCCTAATTAGCCTTGCTTGGGCTTCTTACTTTTTTAAAGGAGGTCCCACGTCTTTTATCACAGAGGAGGTCCACAGCCACACTCCACAGTAAGCTCTTTATCCACTGCTCTGTACTGTGCTATTATGGGAGGGAGCTGTAAATGTTGACCGGTGCGGCCTGGAAACGAGCTGGAAAACACTAGAAAGGTGTCTGTCTAACTAACAGTTGGCAGTCGTGGGGGGAAGTGGAGGACGAAGTGGGTGTTTTCTGAAATGGAAGACCGTTAAGCCCTGCCTGTTTACAAAAAATAAACAACAAAAAACAGTAACGTCACAGACATGCAATGGCTTTTCATTAGGAAGGCCAGAGCTGCAAGCCTGAGCAACTCCCTCCCTAAATTGATTCACAAGTGGGTTGTCACTGCTGACACAAAGGTAATTAGCCATGCCTTTATAAAGGATTGGGAGCTTTTAGCAATTTCTTTTTCCTCCAGACCTTTTAAACAGTAACAACAATCTACATTACCTTCAAAATAAGCTCTTTATGTCCAAGCACCGATTTTGTGTGTGTGCTGTGATGGATGGAAAAGAAAGCTGAATCATTTGGCCCTCACATTAGCATGGCTTTTCAGTGAAAGGATAATTCTACTTTAAAATGAACAGGCCACATTGGAAGCCATTTGAAAATTAGCCTGCTAGTTGGTCATGAGTCATAGCTTGACAGTTGAGTTGTTTTTAAGGGTTTTCTCTTCCAGAACTACTGGGAAGTGATTTAATTTAGCTAAATGCTCAATTTAAAAAGACAGACAGGCTATTAGAGGATCATCTGAAGTTGGATGATATAATAGTGTCCAGCATTTCTTCCTGAGTAACTTTTGTGTGAATGCATTTCTTCCTGAGTAACTTTTGTGTGAATGCACAGTTGCAATCATATCTTTTAGTACTCGATTCTGGAAAGTAATTGACAGTCACAGTAAATGGGTCTTCTGTCTGTTACAGGCTACATGCACTTAAAATCCAGTCCTCTCATTGGCTATCAGATATATATTGACCTGTAGATAGGCTAATCAGGGCAGGGGATTGGTTAAATATCCTATAGGCCAGTTCCCCCTGTCAGTGGCATGAGATGACCATTGCGGTCACCAAGTTTTTAGTTAAGGCTATTAGGATATCAGGCACACATTTCTGCTGACTTTGTTAAATGTTCTCTGCTTTGCCCCTTCCCAGTAGCTCTGCTTAGCTTAGTCTGCTAACCTCTGCTTAGCTAGGTGTCTCTCATTTCTCCTTACGCTAATGACATTTGATAATTTGAAGCTCCAGGAGCTGTAGCTAATGCCAATATCAATTTGCAGGATGACATACTTTTAATTTCCATCCATTTATCCTAGCCTAATATTTCAATAGCAGGCCTATGAGTTGAGCTTCGAAAATATGCATTGCTAAGACATTTGTGTAGACTTCCAGGAAATTGTGATATACAAGTTTAGCTTATTTAAATATGTTCCCATGTGATGTGAATGTACTTAAATTTGTAAATTTAACAAGATCTTTTTAAGAGAAATCTTCAGCTCAAATAAGTAGCCTAGACCTATATTATTATGCAGAATTCTCAGCAAACGGATTGCACGATACGGCAGTTGACCATATGGAAATTCATAACAAAATGCCTTCATCAAATATGCTTTTTAGAACCATTATTATTAGGATGGTAAAACACATCAGGAATAATTTTAAACTAGCCTGATCATAAATCATCATAAACTAGCCTGATCATAAAAAACAACACTCTTGTTTTCCCACAACCAACTGGAGATGGACATTTTTGCTTTCATTACACTGAAGCACACTCGCACTCTTTGCTGCCATGGAAAATGTAGCCTACTCGTGTTTCTCTTGGCCATATGCAAATATATGGTGGATTGCCATCTCCTGCATTGTAATAAATTCAAAAGAGCAGGTATTCATTTGCTTGATTGTTATAGACCTGCTGTTTGACAGCTAGCTGGTGCTTTAAGAAGATTGTCTGTAAAATGAAAACGATGCAAAGTTTCTGCTAGGCCTTTCTCTCAGGGTGACAACATCCAGGAGAGACTAACACCGCATACACAGCTAATAGGATACGTGGGTGGTGTTCAGACGTCAGCTAATGACTTTTACTTGAGAGAACCCTGCACTGGCCTGCTCTCATTCAAATTAGGAGATGGCCACGATAATGCCTGGCCAGCTGGCTTTCGTAACTGGAATCCATGACGGTCTAGTCGTAACATGGAGCTTTCCCCAGTCTCCACAAATCTCTGGTCTGCTTTCCTGGCTGGTTAGGCTAGTTGCTCTTTGTTAAAATGTTGAACTTTTACTGGATGGCATGGTTTTGCCTGCCTCTTTTTTTCAAGGAACAGAGCGATAGAGTACAGTTTTTAAAGGTTGCACATTTCAGTGTACCTAGTGGGATCATTATTTTTTTTTTGCATATGCCATTTTTTATTTTGTAGATGAAAGTCAAAAAAGTTTGACTGTTGAGCACTGCGCACATCACTCTGTCCTGAAAGCACCAAGAGAGAGCTTGGCAGGGGCGTACAGGACTGATCTGTGCAGGTCACAACAAGGGTGTCGCATGGCCCTACCTATCTGCGCACCATCTGTCCCTCCACTCGTCCTCATCAGCACTCTTTCCTGGAGGTGTGTCCACTAGGCTAGCCTCAGTATTCATACCCCTTGACTTATTCCACATTTTTGTTGTGTTGCAGTCTGAATTCAAAATTGGTAACATATTTGCTTTTGTATTTTACCCCATAATGACAGTAAAAACAAGTTTTTAGAAATGTTTGCGAATTTATTGAAAATGAAACGCATAAATATCTAATTACAGCATTACTTTAGTGTCTTGTTATTCTGTACAGGCTTCCTTCTTGTCACCCTGTCAATTAGGTTAGTATTGTGGAGTAGCTAAAATGTTGTTGCTCCTTCCTCATTTTTCTCCTATCACAGCCATTAAACCCTTAACTGTTTTAAAGTCACCATTGACCTCAAGGTGAAATCCCTGAGCGGTTTCCTTCCTCTCTGGCAACTGAGTTAAGGAAGGACACCTCTATCTTTGTAGTGACTAGGTGTATTGATACATCATCCAAATGATAATTTTTTTTATTGTTTTATTTCACCTTTATTTAACCAGGTAGGCTAGTTGAGAACAATTTCTCATTTACAACTGCGACCTGGCCAAGATAAAGCATAGCAGTGTGAACAGTCAACAACACAGAGTTACACATGGAGTAAACAAACAAGTCAATAACATAGTAGAAAAAAAGTCTATATACATTGTGTGCAAAAGGCATGAGGAGGTAGGCGAATAATTACAATTTAGCAGATTAACACTGCAGTGATAAATGATCAGATGGTCATGTGCAGGTAGAAATACTGGTGTGCAAAGAGCAGAAAAGTAAATAAATAAAAACAGTATGTGGATGAGGTAGGGCTATTTACCGATGGACTATGTGCAGCTGCAGCGATCAGTTAGCTGCTCAGATAATTAGTAACTTCACCACGGTCAAAGGGCTATTCAATGTCTGCATTAAAAAACAAGTTTTAACCCATCTACCAATAGGTGCCCTTCTTTGCAGGCTGTATCACATCTGGCCGTGATTGGGAGTCTCATAGGGCGACGCACAATTGGCCCAGCATCGTCCGGGTTTGGCTGGAGTAGGCCGTCCAT
Organism: Oncorhynchus gorbuscha; assembly: GCF_021184085.1. Lineage (NCBI taxonomy): Eukaryota > Metazoa > Chordata > Actinopteri > Salmoniformes > Salmonidae > Oncorhynchus > Oncorhynchus gorbuscha. The sequence continues at coordinate 51,453,774 of NC_060195.1, read as the reverse complement.
TGTAAATAAGATTTTGTTCTTAACTGACTTGCCTAGTTAAATTAAGTTTACATTTGCAAGGCATTCAAAAACCTCCTTGGTCTTTGTGGTTGAATCTGTGTTTGAAATGCACTTGCTCAACTGAGTGACCTTAAAGATAATTGTATGTTCGGGGTACAGAAATGAGGCAGTCGTTCAAAAAAGCTGAAAAAGTAATTTAACTAGGCAAGTCAGTTAAGAACAAATTCTTTGTCTCAATGACAGCCTAGGGGCAGAACAACAGATTTTTACCTTGTCAGCTTGGGGATTTGATCTTGCAACCTTTCGGTTACTAGTCCAACGCTCTAACCACTAGGCTACCCTTATGTAGCCCATGCACAGTATATAGGCTATAGTACAAACAAGGGGCTCAGTAATATGCTAGGGCTAAGCTGTGCTATATCATATGGCTGAATGAGCTCTCTCTCGCTCAAGTAACCTGATTTCTAGGGCATTCTCCATGATATGTAGGCTACCAGGTATCTTAGCTGTGTTCTTTGTATTTTCTGAACCAGGAAATAAGTGTTATAGTAGGCCAATAACATATTAAACTGGTAACCTGATAGATAAAGCAGAAAGGCATTTATCATATGTCACCCTGATATGGGGTCATAATACATTGAAAGAAGACACTGTGTTGACATTTTGTTTGAATCTTTTAGCAAAATTCCATTACAATAAAAAACTTTGCCCGCACTCACATTGTAACCCAGACAGTTATTCAAATAACACATAGATTTGTGGGAATTGCTGATGCCGGGAAATTAAGAAATACTTCACTTCTAAGCGACGATGATTCAGAATTTACCATGATTTAGGAACAAAAGTGTTTTCTGAGCCAAATAAAAACATAGAAAAATAAACTGGTGAGGTCACATCTGACATGATTCTTACCTGGTTCTTTCATAGCGACCATCTTGTCCCCGGGGGAGATGCTGTGAAATGAAATCCTGCCTTTGGGATTGCAGGCTTGGAGTCAGAGAGAAAATGCATCTCATTTCATATTTGTAGTACGGTTCTAAAGTGGGCCAATTTCCAAGATGACAGGATGGTGTTTTACCACACACACACACTAGGGTTGGGCCGATATGTGACCCGATTCAGGAACTAGGCGTATGTCGCAAGTCACGACTTCACAGGAGAGCCGTTTGAATGTAAAAAAATATTTGATAAAAATACATGTGAACTTTCATGTGCCTTAATGAGAATGTGACTATAATATTGTAAATTTGCCCATAAAGTATGCCTATATGTTGGTTTCCAGGTCCAGAAATGTAGCATCATGGCTGATAATGGTTAGGCCTACTTTAACTTAGCACCAGCAGCTTGTTGCATGGTTATAGTCGTAGATATGTATTTTTTTATTCTAACTTTATATTTAAGCAGACCTGAATGTGACAACTGCCCATGATATCGAGCCAAGTGATCAAAGATGGGCGGTCTATCTTACAGTAGACTACTGCCATGGCTTTTACTGTCTGGACTCGTATTCTTTCATGACCACTAAAGCTACTCCCTCAAAATTTTGACTATGATTTGTACATAGGTCTATGTGTTTGTATGGAGTCCGACCAATGTCTCTTGTTCATTGTGGAGTGCAGTATGCTCACTATGCTAGTGTTGTTGTACTTATTTTGTCCCATGTCTTTGAATGGAGGGATCTGTGGGATATGAAACAGTGAAGAGAATTCTAAACAGCAGCTGCAGCTTTTTACAACCCTCCCTCCCTTGTTCGCCTGCCCTACCCCCACTTCCTTCTCCCAGTTATCACCAGAAAGTATTTCCAGATGTTCTAAGGGAAAGAGGCTCCCTGCACGGTAGTCAGTTTGTAATGGATTGAAAAAGCAAGCTAAAGGCTAGGCCCCTTCTTAAATTTGATCTATCAAGTCCTTTTCCCCCTCCCCAAACCGAGTAGCCGGAGGACATTGCCTGAAAACAGATGCAGAGCGAGAGGCGCGAGACTCCTATTCTCTCTCTGTGAATTGAAAATCCACTGGCCATATCAATGATCTGACGTCTAATTTGACTGGTCTTGTCTGGTGGGTGTTGAGGCACTCTAGGTACCCAGGCAGTGGCGTAATCGTGTCTGGCACATGCATCTGTCTCGGTCTCTCTTGCTCTGCCTGTTGGATGGCTTCCCGGAATACTGCTGTGCTGCACGTTTTCTATTAGCTAGCGGCTCTCGTCACGGCATTACTCGACAGGGTGGGTGGACCCCAGGGGCTTTGTCCCTCCTGTCCCGCACTGGCTTGGCTTACTGCACTCTTGCTGTCTCATTGCACAGGGGTCGCTGCTTTGTATTCAACACGCCTGATGGCTGCGCCGGGCGAGTTGGCGCACAATGACGCAAAGTAATGATCGGGAACTCAGACCAAGTGGCAGCTGAATAACCTCGCAACTGCCCTCTGTTGGCTTACACAACACTTCAAGCCAGCCTCCTTCTACCTAGCCACACACAAACAAGGGCGCCTCACTCTCACTCTCACTCACACCACTAAAAACAGGGCGCCAGTCATCTGTATATCAATGTGTTTTCGACAGCCATATTATTCTCCTATTCTTAATATGATAGGCTAAACACTGTTATAACATTTCTCAATGTTTGGCTTTGGCCCTACATTTCTAGGGCACAAGCACAAGTCCAGTGGTGTAAAGTACTTAAGTAGTTTTATTTAGGTATCTGTACTTTACCATTTTATATTTTTGACTTCACTAGATTCCGAAAGAAAACAATGTACTTGTTACATTTTCAGTGCTTAGCAGGACAGGAAAGTGGCCCAATTCCCTCACTTATCAAGAGAACATCCCTGGTCATCCCTACTGCCTCTGATCGGAAGGACTCACAAAACACAAATGCGTCGAGTGTAAATTGTGCCATCTGATTTTGTTATTATAATTTTAAATTAAATTATAATAATTTTAAAATATAATTTTAAATTACAATTTTAAATTATTTATAGTTTTACTTTTGTTACTTAAGTATATTTAAAACCAAATACTTTTACTCAAGCAGTATTTTTCTGGCTGACTTTTTAAAACTTTTACTTGAGTCATTTTCTACGAAGGTATCTTTACTTTTACTCAAGTATGACAATTGGATATTTTTTCCACTACTGGTAAAGTCTACTAGTTAGGACAGGACAGAATAGGCCATGAAATTGACATAATAAAATGTTCTTATAGCTTAAGCTTGTTCCGATTTGGAGGGCTTGACCGAATTCTTGACAATGGATCAGAATTATATTGGCAGCCTTTCTGCGTGACATTTTGTTTTACATTTTCCCCTTGGCGGTGTATAGAAATGTTGGAATTTTTAAGTAAATTTTATATAACATTTTATGATTTTTAAAGCTAGTTTCCTGCAATTCTATCCATTTTTCCATTGCTGATGCTGTTATTTTATTTTTCGCATAATAACAATGTATAATATTTTTTATTATTAATTGTTTTTTTAATGTTCTATTATTTTCTACATAGCTTACGTTTGTTTGGTTTTAGTCATTTAAGTTTCCACTGAAACTTTTTCCATCCCAAAAATGTTATGAAATAGAAACATTGTTAGCGGCCTGCCCAAGCAGTACAAAGGCAGAAAAATCTCTGAATACTTTTGCCTATGGGTCTGTATTGTTAAAGAACATTCACAGCTTTATCTTGTGAACAGTGGATTTATTGCGTTTATAGAGTTTTCTTATTGATTGTCCACTAATTGATTTGGGGAAATAATGCTGTCCCCAGCAATACGTTTCCACTTTATTTCATGAACTGTTTTAGCTTAAAATAAAAAAAACAGACTGTTGCATTAATGCCTCAGGCAGTTGTTTAACTACTCCTCTGAATATAACTCCTCTCTCTCTCTCTCTCTCTCTCTCTCTCTCTCACACACAGATCGTCGACAGAAAGTGCCTTGTCAGACATCCCTACTTGAGCTGCCTGCCTGCACGTCACCTCCACCAAGCATGCAACATTCCCTCCCTCGCTGTGACAGAAGATAGCTCAACCTCAGCCGCTGCCCTACAAACTCATCTTTATCTGGCTCCGTCGCTGCGCTGCCTCAGAAACCCAAGCAGAAATATTTAACTGCAGCGGTTGGGGGAACTGGCTGGACTCTCTGCCAAAACAGAGTGCTGACTGACCCATTCGGAGAAGTTTAGTCAATACCCAACCCACCATCTGCACAAATTTATATTCTCGCCCAAGCAGTGCCATCACCCTCGAAATAGCACCAGTTTCAATTATCTTCCCCACCCCTTCCCCCTTTCTTCCCACTACCACCACATTCGGACGGTCCTTCAGTCCACCCTGCCTCTGAGCATGCCCCCGTTGACCTGTCAGTGGCCTGCACCTGGGACTAACTGATTGACGAGCGACGTCTCTTGATTGACAGCTTCTCTGATAGCCGCCATCTCCCAAGCTGCGCCCACATCCAGGTTGCAAGTCCACCAACTCTGCTGCTCTGAAGTCCGCAAGGGCAAACGACTTTCACTGACCCACACAGTTTTTTTGCTACACTTTTAGTAGTTTTTTTAGCACACTGAAGAGCCATTAGAGTATAGCGTCTCCTTAAACAAGTGGCTAGCTTTACCCCACCCCGGCATTGCTATGGCTTTAAATATTGCTTCGATGCGAGACACAAAATGGCTGACGCTGGAGGTGTGCCGACAGTTCCAGAGGGGGACATGTTCGCGGAGTGACGAGGAATGCAAATTTGCGCACCCGCCCAAAAGCTGCCAGGTGGAGAACGGAAGGGTGATTGCCTGCTTTGACTCGCTAAAGGTAAGGAATGCAGAGCACAGATAAAGGGGAAGTATTTATTCTAAAGCACATGTGTCAAACACAAGGCCCACTGGCAGGATCTGGCCCATGACACATTTCTGTCAGGCCCGTTCTGTGCGCCAAAGGCGGTGCATTGCCACACACTCCTCCTCCCAGAGACTCACACACACACACCCCTACCCATGAGCCAGCCAGTGTGCTGTATCATATCATCACTAAACATTTGCAGTATCCCCAACTGTTCTCATTAATGGTACTGACCAATTTAAGCGTGTTGTCAGAACCAGGCAATTGCTGTACTACAGACAACTTTTTGTCAACCAATATGACATTATTAGATAAAGGATTCACATGTGAGTGTGGTGAGTCAACAGTTTGATACGCTCCCAAAGTGCGCAGTGGAGAAAAAGTGCATGGACACATGCCACATTCCTAGGCTACTAAAATGTTGGAGTCTGGCTTCAGTTTTTTAAAGCTTGACAATGAATAAACAAAAAACTAAACATGCAACAAAACACCATGCAAAGGGTAAACCTATAGGCCCGTTAAAGCAACATATAATAATAATAATAATATATGCCATTTAGCAGACGCTTTTATCCAAAGCGACTTACAGTCATGTGTGCATACATTCTACGTATGGGTGGTCCCGGGGATCGAACCCACTACCCTGGCGTTACAAGCGCCATGCTCTACCAACTGGGCTACAGAAGGACCACTAACATACAGCTGCTTTCAACTACCTGTGATCCATGCAGTGTGAAAAATTATAAACATATTTTAAGTTTAAATGTTACAACAACCTACCTACGTTTTTGTTATTTGCAATTTTGAAATACTTTTTGATTAGGGTTGTAGCATATTATGCACCTCTGCAAACACAGCAGCAACGGCTGGACAAGTATTATCTTTTGTTTAATGTTAATGTTCTATCCAGCATCCTATGTACGTTTTTAATTAACATATTTTTCTAAAAACAAACAGGCTATGTCTGGCCCACAATTTTTTTCCCCTTTCCAATATGGCCACTTGCAGTGATTGAGTTTGACTCCCCTGTTCTAAGGGCTTCTGTGGTATCGCTCTCCAAATCCTTTGCTCATTAAATTGGGACAGATTTACTGTATATTTAAATTGGGCACTACAGAGTGAAGACCCCTTAAGAATCAACAGGTTTTGTTTCATAATGGCTTGCATTTTACCCTGGTTTGAATAGATATGTCTTGCTGTAGGCCTAATCATTTTTACACAACTCCCTAATTATAGTAAGTTTAAAACAGCCTGTTAACTTCTCTGGGATATTCGGGATGGTAGTGTCCCACCTCGACAACAGCCAGTGAAAGTGCAGGGCGCCAAATTCAAAACAACAGAAATCTCATAATAAAAATTCCTCAAGCATACAAGTATTTTACACCATTTTAAAGATAAAATTCTCGTTAATCCAGCCACAGTGTCTGATTTCAAATAGGCTTTACGGCGAAAGCGCACCAAACGGTTATGTTAGGTAAGCACCTAGTCACAGAAAACACAGCCATTTTCCCAGCCAAATAGGAGTCACAAAAAGCAGAAATGGAGATAAAATGAATCACTAACTTTTGATCTTCATCAGACAACACTCATAGGACTTCATATTACACAATACATATACAGTGGGGCAAAAACGTATTTATTCAGCAACCAATTGTGCAAGTTCTCCCACTTAAAAAGATGAGAGGCCTGTAATTTTCATCACAGGTACACTTCAACTATGACAGACAAAATGAGAAAAACAAAATCCAGAAAATCACATTGTAGGATATTTAAGGAATTTATTTGCAAATTATGGTGGAAAATAAGTATTTGGTCAATAACAAAAGTTTCTCAATACTTTGTTATATACCCTTTGTTGGCAATGACAGAGGTCAAATGTTTTCTGTAAGTCTTCACAAGGTTTTCACATACTGTTGCTGGTATTTTGTCCCATTCCTCCATGCAGATCTCCTTTAGAGCAGTGACGTTTTGGGGCTGTTGCTGGGCAACATGGACTTTCAACTCCCTCCAAAGATTTTCTATGGGGTTGAGATCTGGAGACTGGTTAGGCCACTCCAGGACCTTGAAATGCTTCTTACAAAGCCACTCCTTTGTTGCCCAGGCGGTGTGTTTGGGATCATTGTCATGCTGAAAGACCCAGCCACGTTTCATCTTCAATGCTTTTGCTGATGGAAGGAGGTTTTCACTCAATCTCAGGATACATGGCCCCATTCATTCTTTCCTTTACACGGATCAGTCGTCCTGGTCCATTTGCAGAAAAACACCCCCAAAGCATGATGTTTCCACCCCATGCTTCACAGTAGGTATGATGTTCTTTGGATGCAACTCAGCATTCTTTGTCCTCCAAACACGACGAGTTGTGTTTTTACCAAAAAGTTATATTTTGGTTTCATCTGACCATATGACATTCTCCCAATCTTCTTCTGGATCATCCAAATGTTCTCTAGCAAACTTCAGACGGGCCTGGACATGTACTGGCTTAAGCAGGGGGACACGTCTGGCACTGCAGGATTTGAGTCCCTGGCGGCGTAGTGTGTTACTGATGATAGGCTTTGTTACTTTGGTCCCAGCTCTTTGCAGGTCATTCACTAGGTCCCTCCGTGTGGTTCTGGGATTTTTGCTCACCGTTCTTGTGATCATTTTGACTCCACGGGGTGAGATCTTGCGTGGAGCCAACAGCAAACAGGTGCCGTTAATACAGGTAACGAGTGGTGGACAGAGGAGCCTCTTAAAGAAGAAGTTACTGGTCTGTGAGAGCCAGAAATCTTGCTTGCTTGTAGGTGACCAAATACTTATTTTCCACCATAATTTGCAAATAAATTCATAAAAAATCCTACAATGTGATTTTTCTGGATTTTTTTCTTCTCATTTTGTCTGTCATAGTTGAAGTGCACCTATGATGAGAATTACAGGCCTCATCTTTTTAAGTGGGAGAACTTGCACAATTGGTGACTGACTAAATACTTTTTTGCCCCACTATGTTTTTTCGATAAAGTTCATATTTATATCCATAAATCTTGAGTTTACATTGGCGTGTTATGTTCAGTAGTTCCAAAACATCTGGTGATTTTGCAGAGCCACATCAATTTCCACAATTACGCATAATAAACATCGCTAAAAGATACAAGTGTTATACATGGAACTTTAGATAAGCTTCTGCTTCATGCAACCGCTGTTTCTGATTTCAGAAAAGCTTTAGCACTCAGACAACAAAACAGCTAAACAGATATCCGCCATGTTGTGCAGTCAACAGAAGTCAGAAATAGCATTATAAATATTCACTTACCTTTGATTGTCTTCATCAGAATGCACTCCCAGGAATCCCAGTTCCAGAATTAATGTTTAAACCTTTTTGTTCGTGCGTTTATTACATAATCCAAACACACAACGCGCAAGTCCAAGCGAAAGTTCAGATGAAAAGTTATATTACAGTTCGTAGAAACATGTCATATGAAGTATAGAATCAATCTTTAGGATGTTTTTATCATAAATCTTCAATAATGTTCCAACCGGAGAATTCCTTTGTCTGCAGAATTGCATTGGAACGCAAGCTAACTCTCACGTGAATGTGCGTGGTCAGCTCATGGCACTCTTTCAGAGCCCTGACTCAATCCCCTCTCTTTCGCCCCCACTCCACATCAGAAGCCTCAAACAAGGTTCTAAAAACTGTTGACATCTAGTGGAAGCCTTAGGAAGTGCAATATGACCCCATAGACACTGTGTATTCGATAGGCAATGAGTTGAAAAACTACAAACCTACAATTTCCACTTCCTGGTTGGATTTTTTTCTCAGGTTTTTGCCTGCCATATGAGTTCTGTTATACTCGCATACATCATTCAAACAGTTTTAGAAACTTCAGAGTGTTTTCTATCCAAATAGTATGCATATATTAGCAACTGGGCCTGAGTAGCAGGCAGTTTACTCTGGGCACCTTATTCATCCAAGCTACGCAATACTGCCCCCCAGTCCCAAAGAAGTGAAGGTGTCTTCATATATTCAATCGAAGCAAATTAGCTTGGCCTATTACGTAACAACTTTGTAATATGAGGGGACTCATTCTGGAGCAGGTAATGGATAAACAACATGTGCTATAGATCATTCATACCACAGTAACATGTAAGTACACCTGATTTTAACATTTTGCTGTTCCAATGCTAGGGTGGGTGCTCAAATTAGAGAGTGTGTCAGTTCTTCACGCAATGCCAGAGTCTTGACCTATAGCGCGAAATGTCAGAGGTCTTCTGTTGTGATCACTGCCACCAGTTGTGGGTTATATGTTTAGCTCTGTTACCATTCCACGTCCATCCTTTATACTAGTGTCTAACATCTGATCGGTGTAGAGGTGTCCGATGGTTCTATTTCTAGACTGTGTCAGCTGTTACACAAAACAACATGTTGAATAAGGTGAATGGTTTTTATTTAGCTCATGCAAGCAGTTGTTGCAATAGCATAAAACTATAAGAGTATGCTGCATGGTCACTTTATTTGGATAGTCCCATATAGATGATCAACAGAGTGTGTTTATCGTATGACTAGCTGTTGATCAGCAAATGCTTGCGACTGTTACAAAAGGGTTATGGTTTGGTTTCGAATAAGAGTTAGGGTAAGGGCTAGGTTAAGGGTTAATTTTAGGATTAGTTTTGGGGCTGGTGGATAGTTAGTGGAAATGTTGTTGACCCTTATTGAACATCTACTTGGCACTATCCAGATAGTGTTTCAAGGATTTATGCTTCATGTTTATTTATCCATATTTTTTTCTACACTGTGGAAACATTTTGTTTTAGATATTGAAAAGACCTAGGCCGATACTGCAATCATGGTGCCTCGTAATCCAATAATTCAACAGGGAATCAATAAGAAAATCAAGTACAACTAAATCCCTGAGAAAGTTCAAGATGAAAGAACCTGACAAGAACCTCATATTAAAAGCAGGTCCCCTTACATAACATTAAACAGTGAACTACTGCAGTGGGGGTGGGGGAGTGCAGGCTCCCTTGTTTTTAAGACAGCAGCAGTAGCTGCAATAAACATTGGACACCTACACAGTGACAATGATGAATGACCAGAGAAACTGGAGCAGGTATCTTGCCGAACAATAGTCGTACCTCACAATGCCTTAGCTTTTGAGATGAAAGTGTGAGCTATTGCAACAATTTTAAAGGGACACCAACCAGAAGGTTATGCAGTGTTTATAACACAATCTTCAAGGTCATGCTTTGGGTCAAAGGCAGAGCATGAGTTTCAAACAAGCGTGAGATGCGCTTTTTACATGATACCAATACTGGGAACTCACTGTGGGTCTGTTATTATTCTGGGGCTGTTCCCGCTGTCGCTGACCCCTTAAGAATGTGGGTTAAGGTCAATGTGCGTTCTACATGATACAAACTCTCTGTCCAGCAAGATTTAGGGCCAATATACACAATTTGCAAATGAAAAGTATAGTATGTCATCATCTGTAATGATCACCACCTCCTTGGCATGTGTGGATTTCTGCCTGCTTCAGAACCAAACCCAATAACCACTCTAACTACATGAGTATTGGCAGCTCTATCTCATTTAGAGGCAACACTGTTGAAAATGGCATTGTATTTATGGGGACATCAGCTGTTTTCTTGGCAACCCCCTTGTTATTTGTAAATCCCTGTGAGTTATTGCAGAGCAATCGGCCAATTGACTGGCGGTCTATTACAGCTGGCCGGCTCCGTCAAACCCTGCAGCAGCTTAATGGGTTTACAGCTGACTCCAATTGGGAACGATTTGTAATTGTGCCGCGTAAGGACCTGATGTCCGTTCTCCGGGTGTTAGCCTACGTTCTGTCGAGACGCAAACTGCATTGAAATGTCTGATTTGTCACTGACATTTTAAATGCGATGTTATTGTTCATATGAAGTGTAAAACAGATACTGAGATGCCACAGAGTCAAATATGAAGGAACTAACTGCAAGGCTGTGTTGAAACGGTGTGTCCTCCTAACCCTCATTGTAAACTCAGTGTTATTCTGGTGGTTATCTGGGGGAGCCCTGTTCTGCTGACCTGTCCCTCCGAGGCATATCCTCATGTGCCTCGGGAGCCAGTTGAGACATCACCACCAGGCCAATGTCAGAGTCCGAGCTGTCTACTATTATGTCTGCCTGCCTGGATCCTCCTCCGCCACCCCATCTGTGACCAAGGTTATTGAGCCTGTCTGTAGTGCGAGGCGTGACACGGGGAGATCTGAAGGGATCCATTCAAAGGCGTAACCTCAGAGAGGTGAGGCAGAGATACTCTGCTGCATAGAGGCATAAGGCGAGACGAGAACAGAACAGCCAGGCCTTTCAGCCTTCTCGCCAAACCCCCAGAGGCATGACAGTCACCCGACCAAGAGGTTCCACGGGGCGGGGGCAGGGCAGTGGGACAGATGCCAGTCAGGCCACTGGCAGCAGAGCCCAAATAAACGCTGGCAGGATTGACCTGCAGAGGCAGGTTTGAACAACAGGCTTTGCATTCTCCCACCTCTATGTGCTTTGCATTTATAAGAAGTGCAAGAGAAATTCTGTCACAGGCATCGTTTATGTTCACCGTGCCGTTGTGACTTTGTCTTGCTGCTCTCAACATTTCATACGGTCTCGTGGATTGCGTGCGTCCTTTCAGGTACTTTTCTCTCCTGATGGACAGAAGTTGTGTGTCGCATACACACTGTGTGTAAAGCACAATATGTTATCATTACTGTAGGCAAAACTGTCCCTTAAAATAATCTGGGTTTATAAACTAGGTTTGGTTTAAGCTAAGACACATTCAGGATTAATTGGAGTGAGCTTTCCCCCAGAGCAGGTTAGAGCTGAATGATGTGTTGCCATAGCAATTTACCTGGCTAAAAGGTGAGCCACCTGGGTGACAACGGTTATCTGGTTTTGATTCCAGAATTGGCCTAATTTGGCTCACTTACTCCTCTCACGCTTTGTGGCATAGGCTACAGGTTTGCTTTGAACTAACCTGGCAACAGTCAGACTACTGTCTAAGGGAACGATGACCGTGAAGGAGGAGGGATTGCGGGACAGCACTGAAGGACAGAAGCGATCTATGAAAACACAAATGCCGGAGTCATGTGATTGTGTCACGGTGGCTGTGAGTGAATAGCCTGTTGTTGAGTGCCGCCTGTTACTGACAAGTCTAGGGGTATAACAGTTTACCAAATCCACCTTTTCGGTACATATTGCAGTTTTTCGTTTTGTGGTCATGATTTGGTTTCGGTACAGCGGGAACATTTAATGCCAACCATTACTGTAGTTTTTGTTTATTTAAGAAAATCCAAAGTGTTGGTATTCCTGATTTCCATATATGATCATGAGTCATATCATGCCTGATGGGAGCACCATCAGGAATACCAACACTTTAGATTTTCTTAAATGAAAACGCACGATTAGTCATCAACAACAGTATTATAAAGTGCAATATCTGTGAAATCAATATGTAAACATCACTCAGACATTATATAGGCCTATGCTACAATATGCGCTCTTGTTACTCATAAAGGGGGCGTGTCTGCCTTGTTAAGCCCTGGAGGTCCATAAACCTGTAGTAAGTGCAATACAGGGTGCATTGGCCAATTCATTTACAACTTCGGCTTAAGCTTCCTTATAGAAGTGGGTAGGCTGCAATGGGTGCGAGAGGGCGAAGTTCATAAAGTGGCTTGAGATTTTTACGAGGTGCTGAAATTCCTTATTCTTCTCAACCACCAAGAATGGGCGCATTCCACGGCTATAAACATACCTATCACTCATAACTTCTTTGTCCCAGTCAGAATCCTCTGCTTGTGTTGTTTTTTTTACGTTTCCGTCTTTCTCCGGTGGTAGGAATACTGGGGTGATTTCAGTGTAACTGTGTCGGCAGCTGCGTAGGCCATTCTCGTTGTACAGTGGCAATACACTATTTTTGTCCATCGCCTTTGGGGACATTTTGGCTCCCCAGTAGATTACAAACTGGATATTCAAACATTGATAGAATCCTCCTGGTTTATCGACCCCACCACTCGCCATCATGCATAACTAGTTCCCAGCTGCGCTTAAAAAAAGCACAGTTTGAAATGCGCCAATCAAGATTAGAATTTTGATTACAAGGTACGCTAAAGTTTTTATTGGAACAGCCTGAAATGCTTTTTTTATAGGCCAAGTGTTTTTATTTTGTATATATTTTTTTCTGTAGTAATTTGGGTTCACAGTTCGGACCGAACAGAGGTCCCTGAATGTACTGAACTATTTTGGTACAAATACGTGTACTGTTACACCCCTAGACAAGTCCACAGTGACAATTTTCTGCATAGACATTCATTTAGGGCTCTTCTCACTCATTATGGAAATTAATGGTTGTGCTTCAATCAACTGTCTTTGACTAGACTCAATTGTTTCAATGTAAGACTTTCCCACACTGTGTGACAGCCTGAATTTAAAATATATTTAATTGACATTTTTTTTCCCTACTCACAATACTCCATAATGTTGAAGTGGAATTATGTTTTTAAATATTTTTACAAATGAATAAGCAATGTTAAAGCTGAAATGTCCTGAGTCAGTAAGTATTCAACCTCTTTGTTATGGCAAGCCTAAATAAATAAAAATGTGCTTAACAAGTCACAATAACAAGTCACATGGACTCACTCTGTGCAATAATGGCGTTAACATTATTTATTTTTATTTTTTAATGGCTACCTAATCTATGTACCCCACACTAGACGTCAACCAATTCATCGGAATGGCCTATTTAATTAGGGCCGATTTTCAAGTTTTCATAACAATCGGTAATCAGCATTTTTGCACAACGATCATGGCCGATTACATTTCACTCCACGAGGCGACTGCGTGGCAGGCTGGCTACCTGATATGCGAGTGCAGCAAGGAGCCAAGGTAAGGTGCTAGCTAGCATTAAACATATCTAATAAAAAACAATCAATCTTAACATAATCACTAGTTAACTACACATGGTACATGAAAACTACAAGTAATCTAGTAAAAACCGTAGAATTCACAAGAGTATAACAAAATCAAAAACAGCAAATTTAAAACATTCACAGGTCAGGGAATCCGTCTCAAGATCATTCATCAATGATTTAAAAATACCAATAGGGACAAGTTCTTCCAGTTGAAAAGTATTTTGTAAGGCGTTCCAAGACAATGGCGCAGAGTACATAAAAGCCCTTTTACCAAATTCAGTTCGGACATTTGGAACAGTTAGCAGGATAAAGTCCAGCGAATGAAGAGAGTACCCACCACATTTCTGAACAATAAAAATGCCCGAATAAAAAGGTAGTAAACCCAAAATGGCTTTTTAAAAGTATACCAGTGACTGAGCCTACGAGTGACAAGAGAAGGCCAGCCAACCCTGGTATACAAAGTGCAGTGGTGCGTAAGGGTTTTGCAGTTTAAAATAAATCTCAAAGTGCCATGGTAAAAGGTGTCAATTGATCTCAAACACTGAGCGGAAGCATTCATATATAAAATATCCCCATAGTCTAGTAAGGGCATAAATTAGCTGATACTACTAGCCTCCTTCTGGCTTCAAAAGAAAAAACAGCCTAATTCCTAAAATAAAATCCTAATTTCAGTTTAAATTGTTTTGTAAGTTGTTGAATATGCAATTTAAAAGAGAGGCCGTCATCAATTAAAATTCCAATATATTTATGAGGTTACAACCTCAATCTCCTTGCCCTGACAGGTAGTAATAGGTGAAAGGTTCAGAGGTTTATGTCTTGCTTTAGAAAAGACCATTAGTTTAGTTTTGTCAGTATTGAGGATAAGCTTCAATTGACACAAGGTATATTGAACAGTATAAAAAGCAGTTTACGAGTTCTGGATAGCTTTTGTAAGAGATGAGGCACAACAGTAAATAACAGTCTCATTAGCATGAAAATGAAGTTGCGCATTTTGGACATTTTTGTTTAAATCATTTATATAAATGGTGAATAAGAGAGGACCAAGTACAGAGCCTTGAGGCGCACCATTAAAGACAGACAATTTAACAGACATAAGCCCATCAAATTGAGTGCACTGAGTTTGATCAGACAGATAGTTAGCAAACCATGCAACTGCATGCTCTGGAAGACCTTCACTCGACAATCTCTTCCTTTTTATTGCATGATCAACTGTATCAAATGCCCTAGCGAGATCGATATAAAATGAGACACAGAGCTGTTTTTTGTCAATGGTTTCAGTGATATCATTTAAAACCTTCATGGCTGCTATAATTGTGCTATGCTTCGTCTTGAAGCCCAATTGGTACATTGATAAAATAGATTTAGTAAATTAACTATTTTAGCTGTTCACTCACAAGGGTTTCAAGTATTTTCGCCAGGGGTGACCGCTTTGATATTGGTCTATAATTATTTTAAAAAATTGGATCTCCCCCTTTTAAAAGTGGTAGGACAAATGCTGATCTTTGGAATTTCATTACATTCCAGGGTTAGATTGAACATATATGTACAGTGGGGCAAAAGGGTATTTAGTCAGCCACCAATTGTGCAAGTTCTCCCACTTAAAAAGATGAGAGGCCTGTAATTTTCATCATTGGTACACTTCAACTATGACGGATAAAATGATTTTCCAAAATCCAGAAAATCACATTGTAGGATTTTTTAAATTAATTTATTTGCAAATGATGGTGGAAAATAAGTATTTGATCAATTACAAAAGTTTCTCAATACTTTTGTTATATACCCTTTGTTGGCAATGACAGCGGTCAAACGTTTTCTGTAAGTCTTCACAAGGTTTTCACACACTGTTGCTGGTATTTTGGCCGATTCCTCCATGCAGATCTCCTCTAGAGCAGTGATGTTTTGGGGCTGTTGCTGGGCAACACGGACTTTCAACTCCCTCCAAAGATTTTCTATGGGGTTGAGATCTGGAGACTGGCTAGGCCACTCCAGGACCTTGAAATGCTTCTTACGAAGCCACTCCTCCATTGCCCGTGCGGTGTATTTGGGATCATTGTCATGCTGAAAGACCTAGCCATCTTCTCCAGAAACAAGTCTCTCACTGTTGCCGCCTGCTACCGACCCCCCTCAGCTCCCAGCTGTGCCCTGGACACCATTTGTGAATTGATCGCCCCCCATCTAGCTTCAGAGTTCGTTCTGTTAGGTGACCTAAACTGGGATATGCTTAACACCCCGGCAGTCCTACAATCTAAGCTAGATGCCCTCAATCTCACTCAAATCATCAAGGAACCCACCAGGTACAACCCTAACTCTGTAAACAAGGGCACCCTCATAGACGTCATCCTGACCAACTGGCCCTCCAAATATACCTCTGCTGTCTTCAACCAGGATCTCAGCGATCACTGCCTCATCGCCTGTATCCGCCACAGAGCCGCAGTCAAACGACCACCCCTCATCACTGTCAAACGCTCCCTAAAACACTTCTGTGAGCAGGCCTTTCTAATCGACATGGCCCGGGTATCCTGGAAGGACATTGACCTCATCCCGTCAGTTGAGGATGCATGGTCATTATTTAAAAGTAACTTCCTCACCATTTTAGATAAGCATGCTCCGTTCAAAAAATGCAGAACCAAGAACAGATACAGCCCTTGGTTCACTCCAGACCTGACTGCCCTCGACCAGCACAAAAACATCCTGTGGCGGACTGCAATAGCATCGAATAGCCCCCGTGATATGCAACTGTTCAGGGAAGTCAGGAACCAATACACGCAGTCAGTCAGGAAAGCTAAGGCCAGCTTCTTCAGGCAGAAGTTTGCATCCTGTAGCTCCAACTCCAAAAAGTTCTGGGACACTGTGAAGTCCATGGAGAACAAGAGCACCTCCTCCCAGCTGCCCACTGCTCTGAGGCTAGGAAACACTGTCTCCACCGATAAATCCATGATTATCGAAAACTTCAATAAACACTTCTCAACGGCTGGCCATGCCTTCCGCCTGGCTACTCCAACCTCGGCCAACAGCTCCGCCCCCCCCCCCGTAGCTCCTCACCCAAGCCTCTCCAGGT